>NC_053168.1:79163332-79391419 GCF_016835505.1 Polypterus senegalus | reverse complement strand
TAGAACCAAACAAGCTCAACATTTTCTTTGCAAATGTTCACATTGCTGGACACTTGCCTTTATCCAGCTACCGGTAAAAAGGCACAAGAGAGAGCTGCTGCTGTTGGCTACGGTACTCGTTGTCACACTGAAGCTCAGTCAGCTGTAGCTGTAGGTGAGCTGGAGCCTCATCAGGGTCCACACTGAAAGGAGAAGAGAATAGCAACATGTCCTTTTTAATTGTGACAAAATCTCGAAAGCGGTCGTTGAACTCGCTGGCAAGAGATGCGATGATTACTGCATACATTTTTGTTTGCACACCCATATTACCAACCTTGACATCCCACAAAGCTGGAAAATGTGTGGTGCATGGCTCCATTTGTGACAAGTGTTATTGGAAAAATTGCAGCTTCGTTTTAAAGGCCTTTATGTAGGAATATAGTTGGCTCACTACTGCGTTTTGTCCTTGAAGGCTAACGTTCAGCACATTCAGATGCTTTGTTATGTCAACCAAAAAAGCCAAGTCAGCTGTCCACTCAGTATCTGACAGTTCTTGCATTGGCTGTTTCTTTTTAGCCAAATACTGTCCAATTTCCCCTTTAAGAGAGAAAAATCACTGAAGTGCTGATCCCCTGCTGAGCCAACTCATGTCGTTGTGATATATTCCATCTCCATATTCAGCCTGGATGTCAAGCAAGAACTGCTGGAACTGGCGGTGGTATAGAGCTTTAGAATGGATGAAATTAATTGCCTTTACCACTGGATTCATGATATGATCAAATCTTAGATGTCTGGCGCAAAGAACCTGCTGATGAATGATGCAATGAAGTTTAACAGCGTCGCCTCCTTCGTCGCTGACTTTGTTACAGATAAGCGTGGACAGTCCACTTCGTTCACCAGCCATGGCAGGCGCACCATCTGTGATAATCCCGCTAAGCTTGCTCCATGGTAGTTTCATGCCATCAACAGCTGAACAAACATTATGGATAAACCAGTTCCTCTTGTTTGGCCTTAGAGACTTTTGAGGTCCAGCATTTCTTCTTTTATGTTTATGTCACCATCAACAATTCTCAAAAAAATCAGTAACTGAGCAGTGTTTGATGCGTCTGTGCTTTCATCGCAGGCCAAAGAAAAAAAATCTAAATTTGTTGACTTGTCTCCCAGTTGTCTTCTAACATCTGAAGACAGCTCTTCAATTCTCCATGCCACACTGTTACAAGCGAGGCAAATGTTGGCAAAGTCTTTCTTCTTTTCAGGGCAAACGTGTTCTGCAATTTTCATGACACAGTCTTTAACAAACTTGCCTTTTATAAAAAGGTTTTCCATGTTTAGCAATTAACATAGCCACTTCATAGCTAGCTTTGGTGATTTTTTCATTTGTCTCATGGGCCCGCTGAGTGGCTAAGCTCTCCTCGAGTTGCTTCGCTTTTTCATCATGGTCAATCTCTGATAGCTTGTCATATGTACTAGCATGTTTTGTCATGTAGTGTCTCTTCACATTATATTCCTTATACAAAGCTACAGTCTTTTGGCAAATTAGGCAGACACAGTTGTTTTTGTTTTCAGTGAAAAAATATTGTAACTTCCACCTTGCCTGGAAGTGGCGTCCTTCATTATCAACTTTCCTTTTTTTACTTGCTTTAGCCATGACAGTTGTAGGGTCAGAGCAAATTTTACACAGCCATCAGGGGTGTGGAAATCAAATTTGTTTCTTCTTGTCCATGGACAAGTAAACTTAGAAAATCCACTTGTCCGCCAGTTAAATTCACTTGCCCATAAACAAATAACAAAAGTGAAAAATAGTTTATTTTTTCTGATCTCTTTTATTGATACCAAAACTGCCTTCAATTTTAAAATGGAAAAATGTCCTTTCAGGGAGTAGTATTTTGCCACCTTGCTCTAGAACATTATATAAAAGATTCCCTTATTTTAACTGGCTAATAAACAATGCCTTCATTATAGCTACACTAGTTCTTTTTTCATATATTACAGTTACATAACAGAACACTGTCCTGATTTATTTTCTGGCATGTTCTTCAGCTTTTGTCTTGCAACATCTTCTCCCCCAAGAATCTTTACCATCTCAGACAGCATGGGCTGAATGCTGTTCATTTCTGCTCTAGCTGAACTGCATGGTTCCTGGACTGATGGTCCTGCAGAAGTGGATGCTGATGACTTTTCAGGTTTTTTATGAGTGAAGTGCCTGTTGCCAGGTCACAGCCAGAATTCCACAGCTGGTCATGGATCAAACTCTTCTAAAGAAGCAGTATTGAACAACCTAGCAAACGCTCAACCCTTCGAGCGTTCAGCTTTAGAAAACGCTTTTTCAATTGAACCAACTTTTTTCTTACTTTTAGACTCATGTCTCTATCTGACGTACTAAACCCCCAGTTCCTATCCTTTTTCTTTCTGCACATAACCAATCACCACACGATAAATGTGAAATTAAAACTAGTTACGCAGGTAATTCCTAATGACGTATTTGAAATTCAGCAAGAGGTTACATTTCCAAAGAAAAAAAATAATTGTGTCTAAGTGAAGATTTTAATTGATATTTCATAACATTTGGAAACCTTTAGAATGTTTTCTTTATTTTTAAAAAACTGACAGCGCGAAACCAACTTGTTTTATATGAAAAATTCTCTAATCAAAAACGATCTATAGACAGCTCATCAAAATTGATGTCACGCAATAAATTTCTCCTCCTCAATATATCACAACCTACGCGAAATCGCAAATTTCAGAAAAGATCAAATGCCTAACATGCTTTATGTGGCGAAAACAATTGCATTGTAGGTGAAATGACCTCATTTTTATGTAGAAAAAATTTATTTTATTAATAATATATAAAAGTTATCGATTATAATGAAAAATCATCAAATTACATTGTAATGTCGGCATGAAAAAAATTACCGCATCTCCAAGCATGTAAATAGTAGGGTAAAATACTTATGTAAGACCACAAGAGTGCTTCCCCTATGAAAAATCAGCCATCATTTTGTAAACAATATTGAATACCAATTTGAGACATGAAGAACATGCCTAAGTAAAATGTTTCCGCACGAAGTACGTACCCAAATGTTTAAAATTTGAAAGTAGTGGTAAAAATGTGCCCTGCACTGCACATTTAATTCTTTTTTTCTCCAGAAAAATTGCACTTGTCCGCGGACAACTGAAACCAGAAAACACGCTTGTCCGACGGTCAATTTACCCATGTCAGACGAGTTGGGCATTGGATTTCTACACCCCTGGCCATACAGTGTACCTTTGACTTTGCAGCATACACCTGCAGAATCCTCGGTGTTAAACCGACCCAAGCCCCTCAGCATTGCGCGTCCGGCAAGAGCAGTGATTAGTCCATCATTCAATCTTTTTCTGTTTGAGGTTTTATGGCAGTTGGCAGACGTCGGATATAAAGTGCTGCCACCATGAGTTCAAAAAAGAAAACTATATGTTGATTTGGTATGATTTATTTATTCTGTATGTGCCTGCGGGCCAAAAATATCATTTTGATACAAAAGGCGCGAGCCATATAAAATCTGCTCTCGGGCCATGATTGGGCCTTTGGACATGCCTGCTGTGTTGTGTTTGGTTAAAATGTAAGTTTTATGTGCTTTCAAACCATGACACTAAACTATGAAAACTAAAATTTATAAGTATAGAAATTTTCTGAGGGGTTTTTGCATTGTCAAAAATAGACTTATTTTTCAAAAGTTTATTCAGTAAGTAATTGTAGTATCATTCATATAATGAAAATGAATGAATTGAAAACTGCTTTTAGCTACTAAACAATGTTATTAATGTCATATAATTTAGTGCTCCTGCAGTTTTTCAATTTGAACATGTGCAATAGGTTTAATGAATTTCTCTGAATGTATGCGTTTTTACATGTAAACATGATTTTATTAATTTTATTATTTAAATGGAGCATATAATATGTCAAACATTTCTATCATCTCTGAGAAAGAACAAATTCTATTCTTTTGGTTGGAAAAGGCTGAGTTCCATGTAACTTCTATGATATGATCTGGTGTAAGATTTCCAATGTTGGACTAGAAAACTAGAAAATGTGTGCCACTGGTCAATCAATCAAAGCTCTTCTGGAAAATACATTCATTTTATAAAGCTCTAGAGTACTTTAAAATAACTCAATGCTCAGTTCATTTGTGATTTTATTTTAAAATATCAAGATTTCAAAGGTATTAGCAAAGCTACTGTATATATTCTCCTTGTTAAAGTTTTTTCAGTCAGTTTTCTCTTTCAAAATAAAATGGTTTCATCAGAAGAAAACAAATGAAAACTATTAGAATGGCACTTTCAAAAGGACAATATTTGCTAGAGGATTGTTGCAATTATCCTTTTATAAGTTTTGTTAATTGCAGAAATGTATTATATCTAATACCTACCAAGGGAATAACTTAAGGCAAGTACAATACAGTATGTTGTGTTTTTCAAATTTATTTTTAAATAAACCAGGTATCAGAAAAAAAAAAAAAACAAATTAAATGCTTTCTCTAAGCAACTTAATGCTAAAAGTACTGAATCTAACCATGGTTCAATTATTCATCTAGTCAATGGTGGCTCCATTATTGCTCTCTTTATAGACACTGTCAGAGAAGCTCAGAGTTTCAAGGTAGTGCTCAATAATGTCCCTAATGGTATAATTTTTGTATTTGCACTGACTAAAGCTTTACTTTTAAATTAGGAATTTTGACCCTGAGTTTTCATGACTCAATTTTACCTTTATATGATATGGTTTGTAATCAGGAGTGTCAGGAATTTTCCTGAGGCTTTAGTCTGCTTCTTGTTGCTCAGTCTCATGTTTCCATTTTGTTGTTTTGCTAGGTGACAATAACTACACATGTCACATCAGAAATGGGGAAATAAATAATGTGACAGCCATTTTTGTTTTGTTCTGGATTTGTCTTTGTTTAATTTCTTTGCGTATCTTTGTACTTACTATTGTGTTTGCTGAACAAAATGACACCTTTTATTGGTTAACTAAAACTGTTTGCCGAAGAATTTATTAAACATGTTGAGTAAATTGTACTGTCAACTCTTGACTTTCACCTGTATGATTCTTTTAAATCTTCACACAATGTGCATTATTACACTATCATGCTTGTATTTCATTCTACTTTGTTGGAGCTATTTTTCTTTTTCTAAAAGCAGAGGAAACTTCCGAGCGCCATCTTGAGAAACTGTAATACAGCTGGTCAATTTGAGAGTGATACTGAGAACATAAAACAGTGTGCATGTGAGTTCCGAAACAGCTCCACAACAACAAGCTGGTTGCCAATGGTTCATTTATTAAACTTGTTAATAACTAAAAGAATTTCTAACCTTCTAATTTTTTTGAGAAACTTTTTTATTATGGGCTCAGTTTCTGTGGATATTAAAAACATTAGAATAATTTTGAAAAGAATAGGCCATTCAGCCTAACAAAGCTTATCAATCTTGTTCACCTAACTTCTCCAAAATATAACTGAGTTCAGTTTTGAAGGTACTGAACGTTTGTCTGTTTACCATATTAACTGGTAACTTGATTCATGTATCTATGGAACTCTGTGTGAAGAAAAGCTTTCTAATGTTTATGTCAAATTTTAACATTTCCAACTGTGTCCATGTGCTCCCTTGAATAATTAAATTTAAAATAACTTCTAGGATCTGCTATATTAATTCTCTTCATGAGTTTGAAATCTTCAGTCATCTCACCTCTTAATCTCCAATAGATTCAACTGAAAAGGTCATTGCCTTCAGTCTTTTCTTTTTGCAGTCCTGCAACAAGCATAGATACTCTTCTCAGAACTTTGTCTACCAGTGTAACATTTTTTAATATACACACAACAAAGCTGTACACAGTATTCCAGATGAAGCCTGACTTGTGCATTATTTGGTTTAAGCATAACCTTCCTTGAATTGTACTCCTTACATTGGTCTATATAACTTACAATACTATCATCCATCTTAATCGCCTCTGTACAGTCTCTGGATGTAGAAAGTGAAAGGTCCATAATGACTCCTAGGTTCTTCTTATGTGCTATAGTTTACATTTACTTATATTAAATTTACCTGCCTGAATCAGTCTGTATTTTGTCAAGGTCCATCTGTAATGATTTGGCTGATTTTTGCTTACATGCCATCTCACCTAGTTTGGTATCATCTGCAAACTTAACCAGGCTGTTATTTTATTCTTCTCAAGATGATTTATATATATTAGAAAGAGCAGCAACTCAAGCACTAATCAGTGAGTAACACAGCCTTTAAATTAGCCTTATTTTGAGAAAAATACTCATACTATAACCTTTGGTTTTCCATTTTAGACAGTTTTGCACCCACTCATATGCTCACCTCTTTCAGTTACTCACAAGCCTTTAACATGGGACCTTATAAAAAGACTTTAAGCTAAGGTAAACAATATATAGACCTCTCTGATCATACAGTATGATTTCATCGGTTCCTCTTTCAGGAGGACGCGTCAGTCGAGCTTCGGCCGTGTGGTCCAGGTCCCCCATAGAACATAGGGGGAATGGCGTAACGACTATTCCTCCATTCCGTTATCCTCCGAGGGCAAGCTCGCCAAACGTGTCCCGACTGACGACAGTTGTAACACCGCCATCATCCTCCCGGTTGTCTTTCTCCCCGAGAGACCGGAAACATCTCAGGAATTCTGTTAACTCCTCCCTCTCGTCCGCCAAGGAAGGTTTTACGGCCGCCTCGCAGCTCTCTACCCGTTTTTCCATCTTGTCAGGAGACCCGCGCTTTACTTGGGGATCTCCTGCTTACTCTGGGGCTTGGACACAGCTGGGGACTCTCTACTAGAAAGAGAGAGCCCCTTTGCTGTCTGTACGCCTGTTGATTTATGTTTTTTAGGAGGCGGTGTCATCCGCGACGCATCGCTCCGGGTAATAGCACTTTTCAGCTGTACCGGTACAATTGGTGCTTCCCCCGCCCCGTCTGTCATCACGCCCCACTCTCTTGTCGGGTTTGCAGTGCCTTGGCACCCGCTACTCATTAACCGCTGGCCCAGTTTGCACTGCGTCCCTTTACTGTACGGTACCGGTCTCACTCACCTGTACCGCCACATCCAGCATGACGGGAGCCTCCCGACCAAAATGGCGTAGATAATCCATAGATAATCCACCCCGCTGCCTGCGCTTGGGAAAGCAGATCATAACCTGGTTCTGCTTCAGCCTCAATACAAACCAAGAGTGAAGGCGCTACCTACAACCACACGGTCATTCAGGAAGTGGTCCCCTGAGGCAGAGCAGGCTCTGAGAGACTGCTTTGGAACTACAGACTGGGATATATTGCTGGGGTCACATAGTGAGAACATTGAAGAGGCTGTTGAATGCACAAGTGATTACATCAACTTCTGTATGGACATTGTAGTTCCAGTAAGAACAGTATGCTGCTATGCTAACAACAAGCCATGGATTACAAGTGACATCAAAGGCCTTTTGAACCAAAAGAAAAGGGCTTTTAAAGGTGGTGATCAGCATGAGCTCAAGCGCGTGCAGAAGGAACTCCAAGTCCAGCTCAGGGCGGCGAAAAGAGCAGTACAGGAGAAAGCTGGAGCAAAAGTTGCAGAACAATAGCATGAAGGAAGTGTGGGATGGGATGAAGGTTATCACTGGCTGCAGCTCGAAGCAGGGTGCCGCCATCGAGACAGACGTGGAGAGAGCAAACCAAATGAACAACTTCTTTAATAGGTTTGATCACCCTAACCCACTCTCACCTCGGAGTACTGCATCCTCCAACCACCCTTCTGCTGATACCAGCATAGGTGAGACATCCCCTCCCACAATTACAGCAGCCCATGTAAGCAGAGAGCTGTAAAGACTTCGTGCCAGCAAAGCAGTGGGTCCAGATGGTGTATCGCCACGATTGCTGAAGGCCTGTGCGTTGGAACTGGAGAGTCCTCTACAGCGCATCTTCAACCTGAGCCTGGAACAGGGGAGAGTCCCAAGGCTTTGGAAAACATCTTGTATCACTCCTGTCCCAAAGGTATCACGTCCTAGTGAGCTGAATGACTTCCGGCCTGTTGCTCTGACGTCACATCTGATGAAGACCATGGAGCGGCTGCTGCTTCACCACCTGAAGCCACAGGTCCGCCACGCCCTCGACCCTCTGCAGTGCGCATACCAGTAGAAGGTGGAAGCGGAGGATGCCATCATCTATATGCTACACCGATCCCTCTCCCACCTGGACAGAGGCAGTGGTGCTGTAAGAATTATGTTTTTGGACTTCTCTAGCGCCTTATCTATCTATCTATCTATCTATCTATCTATCTATCTATCTATCTATCTATCTATCTATCTATCTATCTATCTATCTATCTATCTATCTATCTATCTAAAAACATACACACACACACATTATATATATATATACAGTACAGGCCAAAAGTTTGGACACACCTCCTCATTCAATGTGTTTTCTTTATTTTCATGACCATTTACATTGGTAGATTCTCACTGAAGGCATCAAAACTATGAATGAACACATGTGGATTTATGTACTTAACAAAAAAGGTGAAATAACTGAAAACATGTTTTATATTCTAGTTTCTTCAAAATAGCCACTCTTTGCTCTTTTTACTTTTTTACTCTCTCTTGGCATTCTCTCGATGAGCTTCAACAGGTAGTCACCTGAAATGGTTTTCACTTCACAGGTGTGCCTTATCAGGGTTATTTAGTGGAATTTCTTGCTTTATCAATGGGGTTGGGACCAGCAGTTGTGTTGTGCAGAAGTCAGGTTAGTTGGACGATCATTTATTTTTCAACAGGACAATGACCCCAAACACACCTCCAGGCTGTGTAAGGCTATTTGACCAAGAAGGAGAGTGATGGAGTGCTGTAAATGGTCATGAAAATAAAGAAAACACATTGAACGAGGAGGTGTGTCCAAACTTTTGGCCTGTACTGTATATATATCTATATATCTATATCTATATCTATATATCTATATCTATATCTATATCTATATCTATATCTATATCTATATCTATATCTATATATATCTATACTAATAAAAGGCAAAGCCCTCACTCACTCACTCACTCACTCACTGACTCACTCTCACTCACTCACTCACTCACTCACTCACTGACTCATCACTAATTCTCCAACTTCCCGTGTGGGTGGAAGGCTGAAATTTGGCAGGTTGATTCCTTACAGCTTCCTTACAAAAGTTGGGCAGGTTTTATATCGAAATTCTACCCGTAATGGTCATAACTGGAAGCAGTTTTTCTCCATTTACTGTAATGGAGATGAGCTTCAACGCCGTGGGGGCGGAGTTTCGTGTGACATCATCACGCCTCCCACGTAATCACGCAGTACATAGAAAACCAGGAAGACCTAAAAAGCGCTTAAGAAAACATGCATTATATAATTGAGAAGGCAGCGAAACAATAAGAAGCGAGCGAGTGACATATACAACCATATTCATGAATTCTGCTACTGAAACAAAGCACATGTAAACCTACACTTTAAATTAAGTTCATAGACAGGCTGCGCTGGCGTTTGTAATTTAGTGCCTGCCCATATAAGGCCGTCCGTCAGCGCAATCCAATAGCAAACTGCCACGGGTAAATATTCACGGGTGAAGGACTGTGCTTATGGAGAGGAAGATGAGATGGTCAGGGTGGTGTTTGACACAAACTCAGCGAAACTGCGAGAGAAAGTTTTAAGTGCCAGGACTAAGGTAACATTAAATAAAGCTATGGACATAGCACGAGATGGCACCAGCACAGCTGGGAACCTTCGATGCAAGTACACCGAGTGGCTCACGGAACGTGACGCAGTGCACAGATAAAAGCAACAGTTCCAAAGAGCTGAACAAAACCGAATTACACAATTGAAAAGGCAGCAAAAATATGAAGCGCCTGATAAGCATATTCATAAATGCAGCTACTGTGGAAACAAAGCACACGGTGGAAAAGTCAATGTCCCGCTAAAGGAAGACAGTGTAAAAAAACCCGTGCATGCAGTGTGTCAGGTCTCAGATAAAGAAGAAGACGAGCTGTTTATTGATGCAGTAAGAAACGAATCGATGAATGAAACCTGTCATCTTTACAACGATTGACAAACACGGAATGTAACTTGAACACAACACATCGTACAAATACGACCCTGATTGAAAGAAATAATGATAATCAAATCCTTGATGACAGCAACATTCAATAACACTCACAAAACAATTACTGTATATTGACAATCATGTTACGCTATTTTTAAAATGTTCCCTTTTCTTTTCATAACTTCTACTTCTCCACTGCTGATACGCGGATATATATATTTAAATGTATATATATACCCCTATCTACAGTACATACTCTCACATAGACAAGCCACATGCTGTGGCTCAATTGTAGAGTCTTCGCTTCTAATGCCGACATTCGAGGTTCGATTCCCGAGAGGGGATGCACTGAGTATGTACGCGCGCTACTGATTCATTTTACCTTCGCATCTCCTTGGTTTGGGACGTATGAAAAATATTCGGTTAACGAGAATCATGTTACGCTATTTTTAAAATGTTTCCCTTTATTAGCACAAGCACAGCTGAGAAGCTTCGATGCATGTACTCCATAACGCGTTAAAAAATAACGATTTAATCACACTTTCAATTCCAAGCAAACGGAACTTTTGTCAATGCATGATTTCCTGGTACATCCATTACACTGATGCACACATCACAGCTACAAAAATGTTAGAGTCGGAATAAAGCGCTCCTACGACTGATCATTTCGACTACCCGAGTGAAGCCTTGATAAAAGCATGGTTTTGTGCACACTGAAAAGCAAGCAAAATTAGATGCATTACAGAAAGCAGACTTTGTGGCTCTTACTGGGGATCATTGGACTTCCGTGACCGTTAGTAATTCTAATTACATCTAATTACAAAATGTTCAATGATCACACTGTTTTAGCCTAATGTACAAAATAATTTTGGCTAAGGTTACTCAGAGTTTAAAGATTAAGTTGGTCAAATTACCTTTTATGTTTCTGACTTATTTTTTAAGAAGAAAAACTGCACTTTATGTTGAAATTTTGGTTATTATTATTTAAAGACAATACTATTCTGAAAATCTACTTAAAGTACTTAAACTACCACTTTATTTTTAAGTCTGCCCAATTTTAACCAGGGATGATATTTTTGTTTCTGTTTTGAATTCAAATGCAGTTTAAAGGCTTTTTTTCAGAAATTAAAACAGCTTCAGTTTACAATATTCATGTACATGTCTATTATTTGATTCTGTCGCCCACTAAAACACTTTTAAATTAAAAAAAAACAATATTTGCTATTTGGGGCAAATTTACGTAGCGATTACATACGATTAATCAAGATTAATTCTTACACAGCCTCTAATTAATTGGATTAATTTTTTAATCGAGTCCCACCCCTATATATATATATATGTGGATATATATATGTAGATTTGTATATATATGTGTATATACAGTATATATGTAGATATGTATATGTGTATATACAGTATGTATATATATGTATGTGTGTATATGTATATATATATAACTGTGTATATATATGTGTATAGATGTATATATATATATATATATATATATTTATATATATATGCCAGCAACACTCATGACAATGACAAAACAATTACATTGTCAATCATATTACGCTATTATTAAAATGTTTCCTTTTCTTTTACTTCTCCGCTGCCAATCGCAGGTATTTTGCTATATATATATATATATATATATATATATATATATATATATATATATATATATACAGATATATATAAATATATATATACAGATATATATATAATATATATATATATATATATATATATAAATAGATAGATATGACAACAACACTCAATATCAATGACAAAACAATTACATTAACAATCATCTTACGTTATTTTTAAAATGTTTGCTTTTCATTTTCATAACTTCTTTAACACACTACTTCTCCGCTGCGAAGCGCGGGTATTTTGCTAGTATATATATATATATATAGTCACGCATGCATGAGTCGGAGACCGCGGAAGGATCTGAACACACCTGGGACAACATTCGCCGGCAGGGAATGGTGGGGTATTAACTTTCTTGCTGTGCTTCCTTTCAGAAAAAAAGACGCTCCGCCATCTTTCCTGACGTCATCGGTCCCATTATCCCTCACGGCTCCTTCCCAGCATCCCTCCACTTCCGTCTCCTCCTCTTTAAAATGGCCGCGACGCCATTCGCAGGCGTCGCGTGTATAAACTGTATTGTTTGTATATTTGACCCGTTTCTTTTTTTGAGTATATTGTGGAGTGTCGACAATATACGGGACCGGAAAACCCCAAACCCTTTTGCTGTTTCCTTCTCTCTTTGTTACAATATCTATATCTAAATATCTAATATCTATATATCTATCTATATATCTATATATGTATATATATCTATATCTATCTATATATGATATATCTATACTAATAAAAGGCAAAGCCCTCACTGACTCACTGACTGACTGACTCACTCACTGATTCATCACTAATTCTCCAAGTTCCTGTGTGGGTAGAAGGCTGAAATTTGGCAGGCTCGTTCCTTACAGCTTACTTACAAAAGTTGAGCAGGTTTCTTTTCGAAATTCTAAGCGTAATGGTCATAACTGGAAGCTATTTTTCTCCGTTGAGCTGGATGGCCGTGGGGGGCGGAGTTTCGTGTGACATCATCACGCCTCCTACGTAAGTACGTAGAGAACAAGGAAGACCTCCAAACAGCGCTGAACAATAAACGCCATTTCACAATTGAGAAGGCAGTAAAAGATTATGAAGCAAGTGATGCATACAAGCATATTCATAAATACAAGCATACAGTACAGCTACTGAGGAAACAAAGCACAACATGAACCGTAAGTTTATATTAAATTAAGTTCATAGACAGGCTGCTGCTGGCGTTTGTAATTTAGTGCCTGCCCATATAAGGCCGTCCGTCAGCGGCAATCCAATAGAAACACTGCCACTAAATATACACAGCTGAAGGACTGTGCTTATGCAGAGGAAGATGAGATGGTCAGGGTAGTGTTTGGCACAAACTCAGAGAAACTGTGAGAGAAAGTTTTCGAAGGCAGTAAAAAAATATGAAGCGTCTGATACATACAAGCATATTCATAAGTGCAGCTACTGCGGAAACAAAGCACACGGTACAAAAAGTCAATGTCCCGCTAAAGGAAGACAGTGTTAAAAAAAAAACCTGTGCATGCAGTGTGTCACGTCTCAGATAAAGAGGAAGACGAGCTGTTTATTGATACAGTAAGAAACGAATCGATGAATGAAACTTGTTATCTTTAAAACGATTGACAAACACAGAATGTAACTTGACCACAACACATCCTACAAATACGAACCCGATTGAAAGAAATAATGATAATCAAATCCTTGATGACAGCAACACTCAATAACACTCACAAAACAATTACTGTATATTGACAATCATGTTACTTCTCCGCTGCGAAGCGCGGGTATATATATATGTATATATATATACCCCGATCTACATACCCTCAAATAGATAAACCACACGCCGTGGCGCAATGGTATAGCCTTCGCCTCTAGCGCCGACAACTGAGGTTCGATTCCCGAGAGGGGGTGCACTGAGTATGTACGCGCGCATTTTTATTCATTTTACCTTCGCATCCCCTTGGTTTGAGATGTATGAAAAAATATGCGGTTAACGCAGAAAGACAGATCACCAATTGAAGCTTTATGAATAATGGATACTTTATTCGCCATCAATGATTGTTTTGGTAAAGCCATACTCAGTGTATTCATTAGATGAACGGTAAAAAAGTAAGAGCGAGGGGAGGGTGACTTATTGAGGCACGCAGGCAAAACCACTATAGCACGTGGGCTCAGTGTACTGTAGTGCGCGTCAACTCGATCTGAATTGCGCGATCACATTCGAAAAAATATATCTGTTCAAGTTCTATTTAGTCCATATGTGTCAAACTCAAGGCCCACGGGCCACATCCGGCCCGGCGTAATTATATCCGCCTGAGATCATTTTATATACTGTATTATTGTTATTAGTGGCCCGGGGATATGAAGCGCTGGTAACACAATAAACTACAGATCCCATAATGCAGCGCTTCAGCTGCCTTGCCCAACACTTACCGCGTTAATCAAGTCTAGCTTATGATGCTGCAAGTTATTGAGAAGCTAGCCCACACGATGCCGAAGAGAAAAGTTGATTCTGAAAATAGAGCCTTTAAAATCCGATGGGTTTACCGGCAATGTCAGTAAACATATACTCAGCCTCCCGTGTGTCTCATTTGTGGAGCTAATGTGGCTGTAATTACAGAATTTAATTTAAGACGGCACTATGAGACAAAACATCAGGATAACCTGAAAGACCTGAATGCAATGCAGAAGATACAGAAAGCAGAAGAGTTAAAGAAGAATCTGACACTTCAGCAGACGTTTTACCCGCAAAATCACAAAGTGATTTCAAGTGAAGCTGCTTTTATGGGAGACACAAATGCACCAGTGCAACTTGCTCCACTTTCCCTGTTGCCAAGTAATGTTGAACCAAGTAGGCACAACGGTGTTCCCAAATACGCACTTTGCTGATAAACTGAGCGCACTGCGCACTCAGTTCGCACGGCGCTTTGGTGACTTTGAAGAACAAAAAAAGAATTTTGAGTTGTTTTGCAACCCATTTGCTGTGATGTGGAAACTGCACCTGTGCAGATTCAGATGGAGGTGATTGAGCTGCAGTGTAATGGCACACTGAAGGCAAAGTACGATACTGCAGGGCCCGCACAGTTTATTCACTCCATTCCTGCAGAAATGCTCCAGCTCCGTCTACATGCGGCTCGAACCTTGTGCATGTTTGGTAGCACATATCTGTGTGAGAAGCTCTTCTCAGTGATGAAGACTAACAAAACAGCACACAGGAGTCGCCTCACTGATGAGCACCTGCAGTCCATCCTGAGAATCTCCACAACACAGAACCTCACACCAAACATAAACAAACTTGTTGCCAAAAAAAGATGCCAGGCGTCCAGCTCTGATAAAATGACATATGAGCAAAGACAACTGAATGATTTGATTTGTTATTGCTGAAAAGAACAAATTTTATTTATATTTCCTGGTTTTGTTATGCAGCATGTTCATATTTGAATTTGTATAATTTTGACAGGATATATTTTTATGGAGAGCAAAATCTTTTGGGATATTTAAAATTTAAGTTTATTTTTTATATAAAATTACATAAGAGTAAAGAAATTTGAATGTTTGTTCTTTTAACGTTTACCTTATTTCTAACTTGTATAATTTAGACAGGATATATTCTTATTGAGAGCAAAAAAAAGTTATTTAAGGTTTGAGTTGATTTATTCCGAATAATATTCCTGTCTGTTTTATTCATATTTATGTTCAAAAAGTTAAGTTTTAAAAGTTTTAAAGTTTTAAAAGTTTAGTTTTAGTGTGTTCAATAAATGTTTATCCTGTTCGGCCAGCGACCTAAAGTGTGTTTTGGATTTTGGCCCCCTGTGCAATTGAGTTTGACAGCCCTGATTTAGTCGACACAAATATCTTTGGTTGGAATGTAAGGAGAATTTACTCTTTACATTTGTATGGTGAAGAAAAATTTATGCAATGATGCCTACATTTAACTTACATTCCTACCAAAGATATTTCTGTCGACTAAATAAAAATTCCTTCTATTTAAAATTTAAATAGAACTTGAACAGATACGATAGTTCATAATATCCACGCAGACTTGCACGTAAGAGCGGGAGTCATCCGTTTTAACAAACAGCGTATTGCACTGATACGAAATAGCCTGCCCATTTAATTATTTAGGAATGGATAAATAAATTAAGATTTTGTACAAATGTTTTTCATTTTTCTTCCTTGATGGATTCTGCAACCCCCAGCAACAGTTCCTCACACCCCAAAGAGTGTATGTATGTGTGTATGTAAATATATATATATATATATATATATATATATATATATTCAGGGATGCCAGGTGCAACGACCCGGCCGGGACGCCGTGAGGGACTGGAAGAGGGTCAAAGCCCACCCTGGATCACGTGGGGGCCGCCTTCCTGGTTGCTCTGGGGCCACGGGTACAGGGCATGGAAGTTCCACCCTGTAGGGGCCCATGGTCACCGCCAGGAGGCGCCCCAATGCCTTGGGAACCTGTTTCCCCAGCACTTCCTGGTGTGGCGGAAGTGCTGGGGGGAAAATTTAGGACGGCACCCGGAGAGCTGCCAGGAGGACAGCTGGCACTTCTGCCACGCTGGGGCGTGGCCAAGTGAGGAATGCCGGGAACACCTGGGGCTCATCCGGGAACTGGATAAAAGGGGCCGTCTCCATTCATTCAGAGCTGGAGTCGGGTGGAAGCAGGACGAGGCACGAGAGGAGAGTGGAGGCGGCCCGAAGAAGAGGCATTTGTGGCCAGGACTCTGAATTGGGGGTTTGTTTGTGTGCACTTTTGGACTTTAAATATTGTAAATACAGTAATCCCTCGCTATATCGCACTTCGACTTTCGCAGCTTCACTCTATCGCGGATTTTAAATGTAAGCACATCTAAATATATATCATGGATTTTTCGCTGGTTCGCGGATTTCTGCGGACAATGGGTCTTTTAATTTAAAGTACATGCTTCCTCGGTTTGTTTGCCCAGTTGATTTCATACAAGGGACGCTATTGGCGGATGGCTTAGAAGCTAACCAATCAGAGCATGTATTACATATTAACTAAAACTCCTCAATGCTATAAGATATGCATTCTGCGCGGAGCTTGATTGTTTGCTTGTCTCTGCCTCTATCTCACCCTCTCTGACATTCTCTGCACCTGATGGAGGGGCTGTGAGCAGAGGTGCTGTTTGCCTAGTGGATACGGACGCACCTCTGAGAAATGCCGCTTTTATCATGGTGCTTCCAAAAGCACACTTATTGATTTTTTGATGGTTTGCTTTAATCTAGCTCTCTCTCTCTCTCTCTCTCTGACGTTCTCTCAGGAGATGTGAGCAGAGGGGCTGTTTGCTTAGAAGATACTGACGTTCCTTTTAAAAAATGCCACGGCAAACTTAAAAGCACACGTATTGATTTTTTGCTTTTATTTGCGAGCGAGCTCTCTCTCTGAAATTCTCTGCTCCTGAAGAGAAGATCTATTTGCATTCTTTTAATTGTGAGAAAGAACTGTCATCTCTGTCTTGTCATGGAGCACAGTTTAAACTTTTGACTAAAGGGTGTTATTTCATGTCTAGAGGGCTCTAATAATATTAACAGTGTGGGAGAGTTTATAAGGGCTTAAAATATATAAAAATAACTACACAAACATATGGTTTCTACTTCGCGGATTTTCATCTATTGCGGGGGGTTCTAGAACGCAACCCCCGCGATCGAGGAGGGATTACTGTAGTTGTATTAATAAACGTGTGGTGGTGATTACAACATGTCTGCCTGTCTGTGTCCGGATTGGCTCCACAATATATATATGTATATGTGTGTGTGTATATGTATATATGTAGATATGTATGTATATGTATATATATGTTTATATATGTGTGTGTGTATGTATATATATATATGTATTTGTGTGTATGTATGTGTGTATATATGTATGTATATATGTGTGTGTGTATATATATGTGTTTATCTATACTAATAAAAGGCAAAGCCCTCACTCACTCACTCACTCACTCACTCACTCACTCACTCATCACTAATTCTCCAACTTCCCGTGTAGGTAGAAGGCTGAAATTTGGCAGGCTCATTCCTTACAGCTTACTTACAAAAGTTGGGCAGGTTTCATTTCGAAATTCTACGCCTAATGGTCATAACTGGAAGGTATTTTTCTCCATTAACTGTAATGGAGTTGAGCTGGAATGACGTGGGGGGCGGAGTTTCGTGTGACATCATCACGCCTCCCACGTAATCACGTGAACTGATTGTCAACGCAGTGCGTAGAAAACCAGGAAGACCTCCAAAAAGCGCTTAAGAAAACATGCATTATATAATTGAGAAGGCAGCGAAAAACAATAAGAAGCGAGCGACTGACATATACTACCATATTCATGAGTGTTGCTGCCTCGGAAAGAAAGAAAGGTGTAAACCTAAACTTTAAATTAAGTTCATAGACAGGCTACCTGGCGTTTCACATGCCCACAGGTAATGCGGGATACAAGTTTAATGAGAGGACGCAGGATATAAGCGAGAGTTTTGATTACTTTGTAACTAAGTTAAAATTGTAGGTGAAGGGGTGTGCTTATGCAAATTCCGAGACTGTGTTTGTGGGGATTGACAGTTAAGGCGGGTGGGGAGTCACGTCATCATCTCCCTCCCATTCATCTAATTTCGGTCTGAGCTGAGCTCGGCTAATGCCGTCTTCAAGCAACTTCGTCAGACTGCCACCAAATACTCACAGAAAAATCCACAAGTTAATACACACGCTATCTCTAGAGTTTCTCCACACTGAATCCTCCAGGCACTACTTACAAAAGGTCACATTGACAATCGTGTTACGTTATTTTTAAAATCTTTCCTTTTCTTAGCACAAGCACAGCTGAGAAGCTTGATGCATGTGCTCCATAACGTTAAAAATAATGCATTTAATCACACTTTGCATTACAAGCAAAGGGAGCTTTTGTCAATGCATGATTTCCTGGTACTGTACACGATTACATTGATCAGCGCATCCCGATTCATTTTACCCTCGCACCACCTTAGTTTGAGAAGAAGTATGAAAAATATGAGGTTAACACAGAAAAACATCACCAATTCAAGCTTTATGAATAATCGATTCGCCATCAATAATTGTTTTGGTAAAGCCATCCTCCTTCCATTTTATAATTTTTCCGCCAATAGCCATGATTAAATGAACGGTAAATAAAGTAAGAGCAAAGCGAGGGTGACTTATTTAGGCAGGCATATATATGACAGCAACACTCATGACAATGTCAATCATGTTACGTTATTATTAAAATGTTTCCTTTTCTTTTTCATTACTTCTTTAACACACTACTTCTCCGCTGCAGGCGCGGGATTTTGCTATATATATAATATATGAATGACCTCCAAAGAGCGCTGAGACTTTTGATATCATGAACGTGTCTGCAAAACTGTGGTCTCCTGCCCAGCAAAGTCGAGCAGCCAGCGCGCGCATAGCTGTGCCGCCTTTGAGACGCTGACTGCGCTTCTGCCTTAAGTCAAAGTGAGCACTTTTAATTTTTTTCATCCTCCCCCTGCGCTATAGCCCAGACAAGTGCAAACACGGGACCCCTTTTCTACACCACGGAAAAATAATATTAAGGCGATTCACACTTTCTTTTGCACGTATACGATTATGAGGTCATCACCTGGATTATGAAGACACGCACACGAGTGGAGGACTGACAGTGCCATCACAGCTGATTAATGGCAGGGACGTCTCACCAGTCTACACAAGACCCACGCGACTGTCCCCAAAAGGCGATCATAACGCCAGCGAACACATCTCTCTATACTATATAAAAGAAAAGGCAACTTTCCTTTCTTTACACCTTTTTCCTTTTATCCCAAACCAAAGCCTTTCTCTCTTAACACTGCAGAGGACACAAAACTAATTTTCTTTAAATGCCGGTAAGGCACATTACCAGAGGCACAAATTTGAACGTTCACATAGAAAATGTAATTTCTATACCACAGCCGCCGTGTAGCGCCTTTCAAAAGGGATCTACTACCGAGAGATGATCCATATATATTTTAGCTGCTGTTAGTTACTTACCTGTTGTGTTACACAGTCTTTAAAATGTAGTTTACCTGAAACCACTCCAGTAGTGCTCAATGTACCTGTACTTCTTAAAACGTTAATGTTTTACTGTTTAATAACTTATAGACTATATTTTATTATTTTTCCCTTGCACTCAGTGACCAAAGCTATACACACACATATAGACACATACAAACATACACACAAGTATATGTATGTGTATATATATGTATGTATGTATATATATATATATATATATATATATATACACACACACACCCCATCTACATTATATATATATATATATATATATATACATACATACACACACACACACACACACACACATACATACATACATACACACATATATATATAATTTGTGTGTGTGTATGTATGTATGTATGTATGTGTATATATGATGTAGATAGGTATGTATATATATATGTATATGTAGATATGTATACTGTATAGATATGTAGATATGAAGATATGTATGTGTATATATATGTATGTATGTGTGTGTGTCTGTGTGTGTGTGTGTTTGTGTGTGTGTGTGCTTATATATATGACAGCAGCAATCCAAGCTGTGAGAAAACACTAAAAAGGAGGCGTGTCAGACGTTGTGGTACATTTTCTGATGCAGCTAGACGAAAAAAACTTTGTGACGCTGCCGCCAAATACACAAAACAATTACTTTGACAATCATGTTATATTATTTTTAAAATGTTTCCTTTTCTTTTTCATAACTTCTTTAACACATGACATCGCTGCGAAGCGCGGGTATTTTGCTATATATATATATATCACAGCGACACTCATAACAGTGACAAAACAATTACATTGACAATCATGTTACGTTATTTTCAAAATGTTTCCTTTTCTTTCTCTTTCCTTCTTTAACAC
The DNA here is from genome assembly GCF_016835505.1 of Polypterus senegalus. Classification (NCBI taxonomy): domain Eukaryota; kingdom Metazoa; phylum Chordata; class Cladistia; order Polypteriformes; family Polypteridae; genus Polypterus; species Polypterus senegalus. The sequence goes on along the minus strand of NC_053168.1, from coordinate 79,370,808 downwards.
ACTACTTCTCCGCTGCCAAGCGCGGATATTTTGCTAGTATCTCTATATATATATCTATATCTATATATATCTATATCTCTATGACTATATCTATATCTCTATATATATACACACACATATATATATATACCCTTTGGGGTGCGAGCAGCTGTTGCTGGGGGTGCCAGAATCCATCGAGGAAGAAAAATGAAAAACATTATTTGTACAAAATATTAATTTATCTGTCCATTCCTAAATAATTAAATGGACAGGCTATTTCGTATCAGTGCAATACTCTGCTTGTTAAAACGGATGCCTCCTGCTCTTATGTGCAGTTAGTGCTGTGTGGGTATTATGAACTATCGTATCTGTTCAAGTTCTATTTAAATTTTAAATATAAGTACTTTTTATTTAGTCGACAGAAATATGTTTGGTAGGAATGTAAGTTGAATTTAGTTATCATTGCATACATTTTTCTTCACCATAGAAATTTAAAGACTAAATTCAACTTGCAATCCTACCAAAGCTATTTCTGTCGACTAAATAGAATGTACTTATATCCAAATAGAACTTGAAAAGATATATTTTTTCGAATCTGATTGCGCATTGTAGAGCGACTTGATGCACACCACATCGAGCCTGCGAACTATTGAGCTGTCGCCTGCCTGCCTCAATAAGTGACCCTCGCTTCGCTCTTACTTTTTTACCGTTCATTTAATCCTGGGTAGTTGCGAAAAAATTAGAGAATGGAAGGAGGATTATACTGAGTCAGGCTTTACCAAAACAATTATTGATGGCGAATAAAGTATCCATTATTCATAAAGCTTCAATTGGTGATCTGTTTTTCTGAGTTAAACCTCATATTTTTTCATACTTCTTCTTAAACTAAGAGGATGCGAGGTTAAAATGAATCGGGAAGCGCTGATTCATATATATTGAATATATTGAAATAGTTTTACTGTCAAATAATGCAAACAATACGCGGCACGTGTTTCACCCTAATTCAGGGCTCATCAGGCGTACACACTCACTGCACCCCCTGTCGGGAATCGAACCTCGGACGTCAGCATTAGAGGCGAAGCCTCTCGTGTTGTGCCACGGCGTACGATTTGTTTATTTGACAGTATGTAGATCGGGAGATATATATACAGTATATACAGTATATATATGTAAGATAACTCCTGTAGCCACAATAAATGCCTTTATTGAATAGACACACCTGGGTGAACAAGTTCCTTTCTACTGCAGCCACAGCTGCAACATCACATAAAAAACATCAATAATAACTCATAAACTTGCAATATTATTTAGGAAAATCGCAACATTTGACTCACCAAAAATTCGGATTATTTGTAAACAAAATCCATCCTCCTCTCTTTCCTTAAAAACAGTTTAATTACTCTGTTGTACGGATTATCCGTGCGCTTCAGTTCCATCAAAACATCCCTTTCTATCACATTCAAAGCTAATGCTGAAAGGCGAACCCGGCCTATGGTATTTCTGGCATAAGTTTGCATTCGCTTTAGGGCTGAAAATGTCCGCTCGACAGAAGCAGTGTACACGGGAATGCTCACCGCCAAATATACCAATGTGAACAGCTGCCCCATGCTCTCATTCAGTTTATTCTGATGAAGGATGTCAAGGAGATCAGTGGGAGATTTTCCTAAAAAATCATCCATGGCATACATTACAGTCAGTTCTGTTTTTATTCGAGACAGATCAAAAAGCGTTACGTGGCTCTTGTGTTAAACTGGAGAAGGCTGCATGCGTGAAATTTTTCTTGTATTCCCGAAACTTCTGGGGCTCGAGGAGTGTGACAAACATCAGATTTTCGTCGTCTTGAAATCTGGTTTGTGTCTGGCAAATAATATTGTCCAGAATCCTGCCATGGAGTTGGCCGCAGTGCGCGCAACGATCTTTCGCTCGGAGCGTTTGCAGTGCATTCAGTGGCCTCATAGAGTTCCTCATATCGGCTTCTATCCAATCAATGGGTCTGAATACGGTGACGTTGCCACACGCCTGCTGGAGGGCCCGACTGACACCAACTCAAAATCTGATTGGTTGAAGCAACAGGTTAATCGACATTTATTCTTTGTTAGAGTGCCTAGACAACGGATTGTGAAAGCCTCTCTGCCTGGCAATAAATGATGGCTGAAATGTGATTTAATACGAAACTCCGCCTCCCACGGCTATCGAGCTGCAGTCTATTCTCTCTGCCTGGCAACAAATGATGGCTGAAATGTGATTGGTTAAATGTTTTAATACAAAACTCCGCCTCTGATGGCTATCGAGCTGCAGTCTATTAAACGACAGTATATGGATGAAAATACGTTCCAGTTATGATCATTACGCGTAGAATTTCGAAATTAAACCTGTCCAACTTTTGTAAGTAAGCTGTAAGGAATGAGCCTGCCAAATTTCAGCCTTCTACCTACAAGCGAAGCTGGAGAAATAGTGATGAGTGAGTGAGTGAGTGAGTGAGTGAGTGGGTGAGTGAGTGAGGGCTTTGCCTTTTATTAGTATAGATTAGATCCTGCCATGTTTTGAAAAATATCTGTACAGATCTTCTGAGTATTTAATTTTTTCCAATTTCAAATAGTATAAAACATTGGTTTCCCACTGACTTAAAAGAGGAGAGTTAGGATTCTTCCAGTTTAGCAAAATAAGTCTAAGTGCCAAAAGTGTAGTGAATGCAATCACATATGGGATTGGAGGGAGGGATTGTGAGACCAAGGCTGTCTGAAAGGTAATAAAAAATTGTGATCCAGAATGATGTTAATTTGGTGCAGGCCCAAAACATGTGACCCAGTGAGGCTGGGACTTGATTGCAGCTGGAAACATTTTGGAGAGTTTTAGATGAGACAGATGTGCTCGATATATAATTTTGAGTTGAATAATTGTATGCTTTGCGCATATGGAGCTCGAGTGAATTCTCTGCATTGCTATTTTCCACTCCTTTTCTGATATATTAACTGAGAGATCTTTTTCCCAGTGTCCTCTTGGATCTTTGAAATGGAGGGACTGTAGTATGATTTTATATATTGCAGAGATGGTGTCTGAGTCCTTGAAATTGAACAATATTTTTTCCAGCATGGATGAGGGTGCAAGATGAAGAAAATCGGGAAGGTTCTGTTTAACAAAGTTCCCAATTTGAAGATAGTGAAAGAAATATGTAGCTGGAATATAATTGTTCATAGGATGCAAAGACGTTGTCTATATAAAGATCGCTAAGCATGTTAATCCCAAGTTTTTTCCAAATATTGAAAACTGCATATGTTTGCGAAGGTTGAAAGAGATGGTTCTCTTGCAGAGGTGCCACTGATAAGAGCTTCTCCATCTGAAAATGTTTCTACATTGGTTCCATATTCTGAGTGAGTGAAGCACAATTGGGTTATTATTATATTGCCGATAACTTGCATTTATTGGGGCACAGAGCAGGAAATATAAAGAAGTACTGCAGGATTTTAGTTCTATTGTGGACCAGGCCTGTGTATGTTCATCTATTTGTGTCCAGGTTTTTATAGCTTGTATGTTTGCTACCCAGTAATAAAACTGGAAGTTAGGTAGAGCCATGCCACCTTCTGCCTTTTGTCTTTGTAGGGTCGCTCTTTGGATACGTGGATGTTTTGAGTTCCAAGTAAATGAGGTTATTGTTGAATCTAATTGCTTAAAAAATGATTTATTGATTTATATTGGAATGTTTTGAAATAAAAAAGGAGCTTAGGAAGGATATTCATCTTAACAGTGTTAATTCTTCCAGCTAGAGTGAGATGAAGGGTTGACCATCTATGCAAGTCTTGCTTAAATTTTTCCATGTACATGGCGAAATTTTGTTGATAAAGAGTGTCAGAGGTGGCATGGGTGGCGACCCGGCCGGGGTGCCCAGGAGGACCGGAGGAGGGCTTGCTCCTTCCCCAGACCATCTGGGGGCGACCACTCTGGTTCCTTTGGGGGTCACGGGTACAGAGCTTTGAAGCTCCACCCTGTAGGGGCCCGTGGTCACGCCTTTGGAGCCCTGGACCTCAGCACTTCCGCCACACCAGGAAGTGCTGGGGGGAACAAGAGCAGGGACACCCGGAGTGCTTCTGGGGATACAGCCGTCACTTCTGCCACACGTGGGCGTGTCGGTGGGAGATTGCCGGGAAGCACCTGGAGCACATCTGGGTGTGAATAAAAGGGGCCGCCTCCCTTAATTCGAGGCGAGAGTCGGGAGCAGAGTGGACTGAGCCTACTGGAGGAGGCAAGGAGGCGGCCTGAAGAAGCAAGTAAGGCATTGTGTGGCCAGGACTTTGGGGACTTTGGGGGTTTTGTGGTGCACTTTGTGACTTGGTATTGTAAATAAACGTGTTTGTGGGTGACATGAACGTGTCTGCCTGTCTGTGTCCGGGCCAGCCTCCACAAGAGCTTTATGTTTACTTGTGGAAGTACAATGGCAATGAAAATACAATAGGTTAGTTGACAACTATAAACTAACACTAAATTAGTGAGTGTGTGTAGTTATGTTAATATATTCTGCCATATCTTGGTGTCCAATTCAGGTTGGTTTTAAGACACTAATTTTCCATGACACTGCAATGTAGGTTTAGAGAGGATCTTTTAATTATTTTTATTTTTATGATGATTAAAACATTGCGGTGGGCTGGCGCCCTACTCAGGGTTTGCTTCCTGCCTTGCGCCCTGTGTTGGCTGGGATTGGCTCCAGCAGAACCCCGTGACCTTTAGTTTGGATATAGCGGGTTGGATAATGGTTGGATTAAAACATATACAGTTTTTCTTATTTAAAAATTATTACATTTGTTAAAGAATTAAATATATCTCTTTTTATTTTCATAGCTCTTAGTGTAATGTTAGTAAAAAAATGTTAAAAGAATAAATAGGTAACAGAGAGTAAAGAATGATTAAACTATAAGCAATTCAGACTAGATTACAGGAAAGGGCTATTTAATTATGTTATAAATTCTGTAAGCGGCATGTATGTATAGTACATCGGAAGCCTAGAAATATTCCTGAAGCACAGCTCCATCTTAAGAATGTTTTTCTTTCAATTTAAGTCATTTGAAAAATGATAATTTGGAAGGATTGTCACAATAGTTGCAAGTAGTTTTTCATTTTTGATTTTTTTCTTATGGTAGAACTGCATTTGATTTGTTAGTATATACATTTATACACGATATGGTTAAGTTAATTTATTGGAATCCTAAGTAGTAGCAGAAACCAGCAGAAAGTGAACTACACTTGAAACACATACCCAACAGACTTGAGAATATAATGTAAAAGTAATAGTCTTTGACTATTAAAAGGAAAGCAAAGAGTCAGGTTTAAACAGATATTGTTTGCTGTTTAAGTCATTGCAAAAGCATAATTTTATTGAATTACAGTAGTTTTCTTTTCCTCAAGGATGATTTATTTCTCTGCACATCAAATTAATTGTGTATCAACTCATACTGATAAGCATTCTGTTGCTTATTCCATGTTTTCCAGATTTATTTTATAGTAAGCAATTTAGGAAGAAGCCAGAATAGAGTTATTTAAAGTTATACAGGTTATAAGGAGGTAAAGGAAATATCAGGCAAGTGAAAAAGTTACTGTAACGAATTTTTACTACATTAAACTGACATTCAGATGGTTGCCTTGGAGTGATCTTTTTTCACAATGTGGAGTGAAAAATTATTTATAACTGGCTTGGCTGCATGAGGCAAATAACTCTCCATTTTCCTTCTTTCCGTCTTCCAGATTAAGTAGGAAGTGCTCAATTTTGGGATAAGTGCTATGTTGACCTAACCCTAAACCTGTGTCTTTTCCCCCATCTATCCTTCCACTGATTTTATGGACCTGCCTCATATATACCAGAGTAACAGAGAGTTAGAATCTGTCATAGAACATTAGGCAATATACATGTACAGTACTTCATTGCTGGATATGGGAAGAGCCACAGAAAAAAACCCAAAAAAAAACAGAATAAACAGAAAAAAGCACATGGATTGCTAGAAAGTTCAAACTTCACAAACACAATGGTGCAGTTAATTCACTTTTCTAGCTACTATCACCATGCCATCCTTTCGCAGTCTGTCCTTATTAAATATTTCATGACATTCAATCCATTCAGTACTTTTGTCATTATTAGGCATTTAAAATCACATTTGTCTTGCAACAATAATTTTAACAACAGTATAGAGTCAAAACTACATAAAATTATTCTGCTTTCTTTTCAATCAAATTGTATATGTACAACATTTTAGGATCTTTACATTACAATATTTCTTACAGAGGAAATTTTGGCAGTTATTAATTTGGATATGTTAGGAGGTTAATACATTTATGTAATTTTGTTAAAGACATAATGTTGCTGTTAATGTTCTGAGAAGTACAAATTACTGTACATATTACATAAACATTTCTTTGTCAGAAAAGTGTTTAGTGAGAACTTTTCTGAATATACAGTATACAGTAGATGCCAAAATCCAGCATTTCTGCTTTTACTGTCAGCTCACAACTTTTGAGCTGTTTTAGTGTAAGTACTTTTGTAAGGAACATTTATTCTTGCTTATATGTTGACTCCCAATATATTAAGTGAGGTGCAAAAATATAAACAGTTTAACACAGAGCCATGTTGTTGTTAATCTCAAAACTAACCTAACACTGTTTGACATTTCAACAGGTGGTATTACCCAAGAGAGCTGATCAAGCTGAGCTGAAGTCTATATTTTATAAGGTAGGTAAAATGATCATCTGTACATAGTGTGAAGAATATTAGGACATTTCTTAAATACTCACACATTTTAAAGTTAAAGGCTAACCCATATGTACACATAAAATGTTCAGTGATCTTTTACTACTGAGAAATTAATCTGTGTCTCTGGTTACATGTTAGTTCTCTGTTCATATAATTTAAAGAGTCAAATGTCTTTCAGAATCACACTTAAAAGTGAAGAATTAATTTTTTTTTTGAATATAGCTTTCTGGACTTTAACAACATACTGGAATTACCAACTCAAGGTGTGTTTCACTAAGTATAATAACAGATCGTTTCCTTTTGGAATGATTTTAATTTTTGCTTTTATTGATTTTATTAAAATCACACATTATTCCATACAATTAAATCAATTTTTACAAGCATAAGATAGAAAACAAATCAACCCCCACCCCTGAAAAAGAGAGCTAAGCAATCAGAGTAAAACATAAAGCTAGTAAACATAAGTAAGTAGATGAATTAATAAGTGAATAATGATAAATGGAGAAAAAAAAGTAGAGAGAATCTCAGTGCTTTAAAAGCTTATTCTAAAATGTTATTGATCACATCCTGCCAGGTTTTGAAAAAGTTCTGCATAGATCCTCTAAGTGAGAATTACAATTTTTCCAGTTTCAAATAGTATATAACATCAGTTACCCACTGACTTTGAATAGGAGAGTTAGGATTCTTCCAGTTGAGCAAGATAAGTCTATGTGCCAATAGTGTAGTATCCATCTTGGAGTACACCAAACACAGCTGTTAATGGGTTAGGAGGGAGTGTAACACCAAGGCTGTCTGATAGGCATTTAAAGATAGGCATCTTTATATTCTTTGCTTTGTACCCCAATAAATGCAAGTTATCGCCAATATACTAACAACCCAATTGTGCTTCACTCACTCAGAATATGGAACCAATGTAGAAAGTATTTTAAGATAAAGAAGCTTTTAACTGTGGCACCTCTGCACGAGAACCACCTTTTTCCACCCTCTCAAACATATGTAGTTTTTAATGTCTGGAAAACATTTGGGATTAAATCACTTAGAGATCAGTACATAGACAACGTCTTTGCATCCTACGAACAATTACATTTCAAATTTAGCTTTCCAGCAACACATTTCTTTCACTAACTTCAAATTAGAAAGTCAAATTAGCTTAACTTTGTTAAACAGAACCTGCCCAATTTTCCTCACCTCCCACCTACTTCTATGCCGGAAAAAATATTGATCAGTCTTGAGGACTCAGACAGCATTTCTGTAATATATAAAACCATTTTACATTCTCTCCCTTTCAAAGATCCAAGAGGACAGTGGGAAAAGGATCTCTCACTCAATATTTCAGAAAAGGAGTGGAAAGTAGAATTGCTGAGAATCCACTCGAGCTCCATATATGTAAAGCATACAATTATTCAACTCAAAATTATATATCAAGCACATCTGTCTCGATTAAAATTGTCCAAAATATTTACAGGGCAAGATCCAACTTGCGAACATTGCCATCAAGTTCCAGCCTCACTGGGCCACATGTTCTGGATCTCTACCAAAATAACATCATTCTGGACCAAAAATCTTTAAATGTCTATCAGACTGGAATGATTTTTTTAAGGAAGTTTGTTATTTTATTATTTGCTTGCTATTAATTCAGATTGCTCATGAATGCAACATATAGGCTTATATACACTGTGAAAAAAGTCAGATACCTCTCATAAAAAATGTTATACTTTTTCACTCATTAGAACACTCATTATTCAGAAATCGCTTATTGCATGGAACTAGCTCTTTCAGGCTATAAAATAAAGTGTGCATTAACACACAATAAATTCAAAATAATATAGAGCATAGCTTTATTGACATAAATATTATTCTGTTCTAGTATGCAACTGTTAAGAAGAATGAGGAGTACTTCATGTCCCCTGAAGATTTTGTCTCACATTTTCTCTTTCAAAATACAAATATTCAACTGAGTAAAAAAGCAGTAGAGCTACTTGCAGGTGTTGTGGACCAAAAAAAGGATGGGTATGGCTTCATTTTATTTTATTTAGAATTATTTCTTCTCATGCTCAGTTCTGTGAGGTTGCAATACAAAATATAATAATTGTCTAGTCTAAACATAGATAAATCTAACTTCATGTGACAAGCATACACAACAGATTTTACTTTGTCATTTTTATTCAGTAAAAAAATAAAGAAACATGCATTGCATGAAAAGTAAGTACAGACCATGGTTTAGTAGTCCATAAAAATATTTTTTACCAAAAAACACTTGAAATAATAATTTTTGCATATGTTTACTACTCTCTTATTTTATATTGAAGAAATTGCCCTCTAAAAATTCTTATAGTACAGTTTTAGTACATTGATGTTTGAGGTTAGTCATTTAAGCCCTGCCCACCTATGTTTCAGCCTTTTCTAAAATATCATTCGTACCTTTTTCAGGTGTTCAGTTGTAGTATGTATTTGCTGTGTTTAAAATGTGTTTAAAATGATTGGTCTCTTACATGATCCAGATTTTGGCCAAGGTTCTGCCTGTCAAACATATGATATCAGAAGGTCATGATTGGATCAATAGTTGCAAGACATCCAGGTTTTATGGCTGTAAACCAAACCACAAATGATCATCCCTTCACCATTTTGCTTGATGTTTAATATATTGTGCATGAGAGACTTTTGTCTCTGCTGTCGAGGATGTTGTTCTAAAAGTCATGTAGTTTGTTTAGATACAACTTTCAAAACATATAACCTTATGCTGCCGTGTTATTTTTTTGAAAGGCTCACGTTGTCCTAGCAAGCTGTTCATGAAAGCCGTAATTGTTTATTCTTTTCCTGATTACACAGACATGAACTGTAACATTTATCACTTTGGCAGGGTTCTATACTTCCCTGCTTATTGCTTTTGGGGTCATGGAGCTTATTGGGAGCATTATATTAGCAAATCCTTGGGTAACTTTACAGAGACATTCACTCCTAGGAAGATTGAGAAGTATTCAGGTAACTCCAATTGCCTTCTTAAGGAGATCAGGTCCTCAGAAACATTTCCAATAAAACTTGCATGGCTCTCCACGCCATATGAGCTGTTGCTCCATCCTGTTGAAACCAGGCATCCACTACATCCATTTCTTCCAGTTGAGGCCGTAAAATGATCTCTAGCATCTTAATGTAACGTTCTGAAGTGACGGTGACAGTTAAGTTAAAAGTAAGAGCCTACACTGTCACATTTTGCAAACTGTAACACGCTCACTGTGCAGGGGTCTCTGATGAAGTTCATAAGGGTTGGTTTCAGCCCAATAGTGAAAGTTTTCCTTATTTACCTAACCATTCAAATGGAAATGTGCCTCATCGCTGCACATGACAATGGCATCGCGATGAACGATTTGCAGAATGTTCGTGCAGAAATCTCTCTGGCTCTCCAGGTCTCTCTTAGTGAGTTCATGCACTACCATAATTTTGTATGGATGGACACTAAGGTTCTAATGCAAATTCTTCCTCTAAAGATGTTTTGGAAATGCCAGAAGTATGTTTGTGCACTGAATGTCTAGGAGACTGCAAAATTGATTCCCCCACAGAACTGGATGTTTTCAGGTGTTCGTGCAGTCCGAGGACGGCCTGGAGATTTTCTGTTGAGTATTGTAAATTTGGTTTAGCAAGCTACAATATACATAGATGAACATAAGAACAATATATTGATTTGGGACATCACTGTTAGGAGGAATGCTGAAGTGCATTTGGAAGGCATGTTGCGTTTTTGAGGAACCCTTCGACAGTGAAAGCACGGTGCGCACAGGGCCAAGGCATGTTGCCAGCTGAAAACTACAAGGGATAGCCTATCAAAGGAACCCCGCCTCACGCAATGACTTTGAGAAATGTGGTACTTAATTTTGGCTCACCCTGTACTTGTTTTTTTACATATTGCTTTTGATGTGTGCCAGCTTGTTTTTTTGTTGGATGAATACTGGCAAAGTAAAACCTATTATGAATTGTTTGTTTTGTTGGTTGTTTCATGAGATTAGAATTCTGTAATTTTATGAATTTTTGAGGCCTAGATGGATTTTGTGGGTGAGGTGTTTCTGGAGTTTGGTAGTGCATTGGGATTGATAGTGTATGCCTGAGTCTGGTGTTATAAGGAGCACAATGAACTTTGCTAGTGAGAAGAGGAGATTGGGACGTGTTTAAAACTGCAATAATGATCCATTCAGAATAGTGTTCCTCAAAGAAGTACATGGAAAAGTTGCTGAATGATGAGAATGAATTACATGATGATGTTTGTTATTAGAAAATAGAAATGCAGAGGTATACCTTTCAAAGAGGAGGCCATGAAAGTGCTGAATAACATAAATATAGGTTAAGAGGTGTAAACAGAATTTGTTTTAGCAAACTTTAACATCTGTACATTTTTGTTTTAGTTTTCTTTGACTTTAATTTTCAAGCAGAGTATGGTATTCTATTAAATTGAATTTTGCTGTCCCATTTAATAACAAGTTACAATCAACTTTTATTATCTTTTAAAACAAAAGCATGATTGTGAAAATGATAAATGAAGGGTAAAATGAAAATGAATTATACCTCACTTTTACTGATATTGTTAGACTGTGCTCTTTTCCTTCTTCAGCAGGAGTTTACAGAAAGAATGGCATAGATAATGATCTGCATTATTGAAAACTTTACTCCAAAACTAGATGAAGTTACATTGATTTTCACAATTTTCTTTGTTCCATTGGCTTTCAGATTGCTAAACTAATGGTTTTGCCAGCTGATTTTTTTTAATTATTATTATTATTTTCCTCTTTTGGGCATAGTAACAAAGCTGTTATTCTTGCAGGTTAATCTAAGCCATTTAGCCAATATGGTTGTAAATACTAATCAGGTGTATTGGGCAAAAAACAAACAAAACATTCTTACATTTTATTACAATATCCCAATAATTTGAGATGTTTTGTATTTCTGGAATTAACACACTTAACAGTTATAGGGATGTTAATCTTTTTTATGTAAGAGACTAAAGTGAGGAGCAAAATGTAATTCCAGTATGCACTCTAAAAGGTGACGAATATGCTTGGGGTGCTTTGTTTAGTTCATCCAATTTCTTTACTTTCTCACACTGAAGTCTCAATCACTCTTTTAAAGATCTGAAAATATTAATAATAAACTTTTATTTTATGACACCTACAACTCACATCACCTGAACTGACGTAAGTATTAATCATGCAGTAGAGGCTCCCTTTATCCAGGAACACACATGAGGTGCTAATTTAATTTTGAGAGCTGTTGCATTCTAGTTGTCCAAGGCAGGATGTCAATGTAATTTTCCCTAAAGTTGTCCTACTGCTGACATAGCAAAAGATTTAAGAACCCATCAACCATATACCACTGCATATATGCACATTGGTATGTTTGACTAAGTCATATATTTGAGAATCACTGTAAGTTTAGGAGCAACACTGATTTGTGTTTGAAAATCAGTTGTCTTATTCTGTTGTTTCAACACACTTTAAATAGTGTACAGCAAAAGTCTTACTTGCATACATAATGTTCCTTGCAGATGCAATAATCAATATAAACATTACCTCAAACTTAAATAATCACAGTAACACTAAAAACAACATTATTTTACTGAATCACAGAAGATGTAGCACTTAATTTGCTCGGTTGATTACAGTTTATTACATTTGACAGTTAAGCAGGATTATTACTTTTGGGTAGGAAGTTTACTTAAAGCTCACAGTTCAGTTATTTATAGTTCTATAACACATACCTAATCGGAGGAGGGAGAAAAATATTTGTGTAGGACGACTGGGGTACTTTATGATTTGTTTTGACTTTCCCCGATAAAGCTTGGCAAGTATTTAAATTTATTTATTTGCCTGATACCTTTATCCAAGGTGACTTACATTTATGATAAATTGATTACATTTCTTTTGGTTTTCTAATTGGAACACACACAGGTCAAGTGACTTGCTCATGGTCACATAGAGTCAGTAGCAGGATTTGAACTTAACACTTAACACAGTCCACACAGCCTTAACCACTCTGCCCCACTACCTGCCTTATATATATGTTCTACAGAGGTGGCATTCGTGTCATAGTGATGCTCTGCGCTGTTTTTACCACCCTCTACAAAGCCTTGAGGTCATTAGCTGAACTACATCCCTACTAGCACAACATGCAGCTTGTCAGGATATAAACTCTACAGTACATTTATAAAAGTTAGTGAAGGCTGTTGTTTTTCTGTAAAGTCATTACTGAACCCTTTTGATGATCACTGTTGTGTGTTCACCTAAGATGTTTAGAGATGGTTATTCCCAAGTCACCTTCAATGTAAATGGGGATGTGATTTACCTGCTTCTTTCTAAAATCAATGATCATCTCCTTTGTCTTGCTGACATTCAGAGAGGTTATTGTCTTGACACCACTCTGACAGGAGCCTAATATGCTCTCAATAGACCCTTATCATTGTCTGTGATTAAATCTACACTTAAAATTTTTTTTTTAAGTCTTTACATATTTTCTTTTCATTTAAACCCACAAATTTATAATTATGTTTTATTTGACAGTTGTTTTCTAGTAGTATCAACTCAACTATTATGTGTAGTTTACTACAGTTTGTTTCGTAATTGCATCTCACTCAAATTAATTCTGAGAATTGTTTTTTATGGCAAGACTTTCCTCCTAAATAAATTAACTAAATCCTATTTATAAATAATGTGTTGTGTTGACTGTATATATTTATAGTATTTTATTTTAACAAAATTACATGAGTTAAACCATTCAGAAATTACTTCAGCGGCGCCAAAGAAAAAAGAAAAAAAAAATAACCTTTAAGGCACAGAATGTAATCTAGAGCTAAATAGCAATTTACAATATATCAGCATAAACAATAAAGAATAAGAAATGCTTGTTCATGGTAGACTGAACTTTTTGCAGAATCTTATTATTAATTACATTATTGCAATGGAAGCAAAGAAAAAGATGCTTTTCTAATGTAGGGTGAGTGACGAGATTGCAAAAAAAGTGTCTTAAATCAACTTATACCACCACATAAAACCAACGGCATTCAGAAATAAAAAATATCAGTTGGCTGAAAGTCTTTGCCTTTCTTGCCAACTGTACAAATTGTGGGGACCCATTAAACCACAATGCAACAAAAAGGTGGAGTTTTTGAAAAAATCACACTTTTTGCAAGAATGCGATAGTCCTAGTACATTAAATTAAATGTATTTTATGTTAAATCCACTTAATTTTATGGAGCCCTGTAGATGTTGTTAGAACAAGTTAATAAGATGTTCGAATGAAATAATAATTTATTTCAACAGATAATTTTTTTTTTAAAAGCCTGCTCTGTATGATTCAGCCGCATATTGGGAAAATGGAGATACCATGTTTTGAGTATTAATAAATTGTTGGTTTTGAGTAAGATTAACATAAAACAAGAACAATGACAGCAGTCTCTGCAACTGATTATGCATCTGTTAAAAGAAAATAATTTAATGGCATTTTCAACATCACTTAATTGTGTTACTGTGACAGCTAAAAGATTTTTGTCATTTTAACTAGAAAAAGCTACGTAATATCAGCAAACATAATTATTTTAATTTAAAAAACCTTAAATTAGATACATAAAGTAAACAGCCCTCTGTAAGCATTTTTTCAGTTGATGATGGTGGAATCGCGAACACATGTTACGATGGTGTTGGAGCTATATCTGACCATATAGTCATAGGTGAATGGAGTTAGCTGTGTTATATTGGCTGCCGGAGGACAATGATAGAATTCTTACTGAAAGTTGAAGTAGAACAGAACTGCTAGTCTACTTAGATCTGGAATAAAATTTGACAACCCATCAGTAGATTTGTTTTTCAAACTGTAAATGGTGGGAAGTTATTAAAAAGTTTAAGTGCATGGAAAAATATAGGTCATTGAGGAAGGAGAAATAATGATAAACTAATTAACTAAATTATCTTAATATAGTATTGCTGCACAGATGAATGCAAGAATTACAGTTCAATTATCTGATGATCTGTTTGTGGATGTAACAATCATATTTTTCATATGCCATCACACATTTATTTTCATGTAAGATTTGAAGTATCTTTATTTGATATGTTTTTGTTGGAGAGCTGCATGGTTATACTGTGAATTTTCTGTAAGAAATAGGGCTGCCAGGTTTAAATCAGTATGAATTACATAAAACCTAAGGCATGATTTACTATGAGGGGTCATGTGCTATTTTATCCATTATCATCATGTCACATTTTTCTTTGTTAACAGTGGTAATTGCTCCAGTGATGCTTGGTGGCAGCCTTCTCCCTACCCTCTGTGAAGACAACAATGTTTCACAGTTTCATTGCACTCAAAAGGCACTCTCAAATGCTGCTGAATAGGTGCTTAAGTGCTAGAGAAAAGCATAATCTTGACCACTGCTGTCTTAATTATTCCAAGGACTGGAAAAGCTGAACTTTAGAAACGCCTCCCTTAGAGAATAACTTGGTTTGTAATGTATTACACTTTGCATCTTGTTCCTTGTCACAAGCAAGAGGCCGCCCAGTATGTGTTGATATTTCTTTGTCATTTGAATGTGTTCACCCTTTTTTTAAATCACTTACCCAAGTACTGGGTAACGGAAAGGGAAAACATCTTGCTCATAAAACAAATAGTGGAAGTTTTGGTTAGTGTATGATTTTTTAACAAACTATTTGAATGGTTTTATTTCAGATACCAATGCTTTAAGTTAGTTTTCTCTAATATTCATAAAGTATCATATGTCAACAAAAGATGACTAGCAAATTGGATTTAAAACACTCATTATACATATACGCATTGTGACTGCCCAGTGATGGACCACCATCCAACACACAAATTCAATCGAATGGGTTACCATCCAAAGCAGCCAGGAATGTATTTAATAGCAAAATAAATTCAGACAACTTAAAAGTCCAAGCAGCAGTACAATTTCTAGTCCTCAATCAGAGTGGTGCTTTGTAGAAAAATAGGGATTAGGGAGTTCTCCTTCCTCTTACAGCCTGAAATGAACTGTGAAACATCTGTTTTTTTATCTGTATTGTTCTTCTTTTGCCATGTCATCTTCACAGCATTTACAGAAGCCATATTAGGTATGGTTTACAAGGTACTGTATTATACCCATTCTTCCCTAAAAAAGGGAGAAGAGCATACTCAGAGGCATCTGGACTTGGCCCCTTGTGCTTCTGGCAAACTGCGACAATATACTGTATAAATAGTGTATGTTGTCGCTAATGCAATGCACAGAAGTATACAGTGTATTTGTGATTTATAATTGAATAAAAAATAATGAACACATTTTCTTATATTTGTATAGTCTATGCAAGTATCGTATAGTAATATAAAGTACCTATATGCATTATATTTGAAAAAATATACTTTGTATCCTCTGCATAGCTTCATTTGTTAACAGAAATTCTCATCTTTAAATATACATTTTCGTTATAAAAATGTTCTAAATACTATGGAAGAGAGCAAGTCTATTATTTGGTTTAAATTCTTTGTACCAAAAATGAACAGTTGAACTCGTCAGTAAACTAATAGATGTGATAATTAGGTCATATTTTATATACTCCCAGATAGTATTTGGCGTGTTCCAAAATTCCTGGAAATATTCCCACGTCAAAAACCATCTTTGGCTTTTAAAATCACATAATGGAGCTTGTGGTGATGGTAAAAGGGGATGGACATTTTGCACATGCTTGAATTCCCCCTAGCCTCTGTGTCACCTGTCACAGCAGCTGCACCCCCCCACCCCCCATGTGCAGAGAAGCTATGTGTTTCAGCACATAACTGTCCTCATCTGCTCTTACAATTTATGCTTTATTGAACATTTTCCCTTTTTTCCTAAATACATTTTTAACAGTCTCTATGTTATATTTATATTGTTTAATTTCATTGTGCTGTACTTAAGTTAACAATTAAGCAAGGATGCATTATTTAAATGATCTTGTTGCTTTAGATGAATGTGCAAATGAACAAGTTTTTCAGTTCATGTCCATCTTTTAAAAAGAAAAAAATTTAGACAATATATAAAATTGTACAGGTCAGTGCTTTACTGAAGTAACGGTGTGTTTTATAATTCTCATTCCAGAGATAGTCATTTCCCAAATTTTCTTTTTAAAGTATTTTTTAACCCATACTGATTATGCTGTTAGCATCATGTATGTAGCCTTCTATATGTCAGTATGTAACCACTGTTTAGTTTGTCATTTGAAATTCATCTGTTTTATTACAGAATAGCTAGGGCTGTTTTTTATCTAATAAATTGTCATTTTTACTGTTAAAGTATTGACTGAAATGTTTAGAGAGCTGCCGTGACATTAAATTGAAATGAACAATACAAAGAGAGAACCTCCAAACATTAAAAAGGCCTTTTCAGGTGCTATTCCTTTCAATGGACTGTTTCATCTTTCACATTAATATGTATGTTTTTAATAATACATAATGATGGGCAATAAATTGTTGGGGTAAGTCAGAAAGAAAATCCGTTACCTTGGCAACTACCTGTGTTCGGCATGGAGTAGAGAGCATACGGTCATGCTGCACACATTATTAAAGCTCCTTTAAACAGAAGGAACCACACATGCACTGTAATTGACTGTGAAAAATTGCTATTCAGCTCCTGCATTGTGTGGATCATAATATAGATAAATGCCCGCGTTACCGCTATTAGGGTGTAAATCTATTAAGAGTCACTGGCAAGCCAGTAGCTAAACATTGTTTGGGGGTGCTGGAAATAATAAGCAGAAAAATTGCTGGTTTAATCAACCTGCAAAATAGGCTACATTTAAATGCAGCTGGGTTTGGTTAGTCTTGAAACCATCTTAAGTAATAATATACTGTTTTGCTGTACATTGTGTCACATTCTAGTGATTTTCAAATTTGGCTGTGTCATTTGATTTAGCTTTTTTCATTTAGTTATTTATAGTTTGTATTACTTTCACTGTATTCATTTAATACATAGTAGGAAACAATGTTAAAAATATAATATTAGTTTATTAGTATCATTATCATTAAGTTATTACATTAAAGTGACAAGGTTGAGTTTAAACACTTGATTGGTTCTATCTGGTTTAACAAAATACTCATTTAGTTTCAACCAACACCCTATAATTCTTTGCTTTGAGTATATGCATAAGTCTGTCTATCCCATCTGGATTTACTTACTAATATGCCCATCAAGAGCCAGCCTGTAGGTCAGTCTTGGTCCCAATTCACTTCAGTCTCTGGATCATTAAAATCTATTTATGTGCAGTTTTTAAATTGTCTGTAACTTCAACAGTAAATGTAGCATGACCAGACGAAAATCACTTTTTAGGTCTGAGTGAGCTAATGTTTCAACTTTTGAAAATGATTTTTCATTAAATAACTTTCATGAGCAGTTCCAGAAAACAGAGGTCAAACAAATTTAAAATGTAAGTGTTGTAGATTCTTATCATAGAATGTTGTGTTTTCTTGTTTATTGAAAATGAATGTTGTGTGCTGATATAGAATAAAATTAATTTCTTTGTAACCAGCAATAGAGACTGAAAAAAGCATAGGTCAGAGCCTGGAGCTGACTACATTAACCTCTGAAAGCCTTTTTGTATCCCAGGTGTTTTATTTGCATACAAATTTATGAGAACTTTATTAACTTTTGAGAATGGACAGTGTTATTAATACTGACAGGAATGTATGTTTCTCATTGGGTAATATAAAATCTCCCTAGTTGCTTCACTCCAGCAGTAAACTGATTCTTCTAAAATATATAGACCTTTATTGCCTGAAGGGTTAGCTAACTTAAATTCGCATTACATACATCAGTAAACTGATTTATTTATATAAGCATCGTTTTGTATTAAGATCATCACCATATAATACTCATCATGGTGGAAGGATAACTTCAGCCAACTATCACAGTCATAACCTACACAAAACATAGTTTGTAAGCACAGTTTTTTTTTCATAGAAAAATACTTTTGTTCCCATGACCTTCTTTATACTGTACCAGTTTGTTTTTCAATTTCAGACAATAAGAAAAGTTTAGGACAGATTGATACTTTCAGTGCCAATTTTTGAAAGTGTTGTTTATAGTAAGTGTTTAGGGGTTCATAATTATGATTCAATATACTGTATCAAATGTCTCCATGCCTTTTTAGCACACTTTATTCTTGGTATTTCACATTTTTAAAAAAATCACTTCATTTGTTTCTGTTTTTGTGAGGAGGCCAGTCACAACACAATTATTCAGTAACACACCGTTTCCCTTTTTATGTCAAGTCTAAAGTGTACTAGAGGACTGAAGGACAACGGGTAAATGATTCAAAGTATCCCATAGACAATATAAAATAAAATCTAAAGATGCTTAAGACTCCCTGTGTATTTTTTCATTTCTGTGGTTTCTTTATTTCCAGATTTGAGTATTCATATTAAATTAGAATATTTGAATTATCAGAGAATAGAGGGATCAATTATAAAAACTTGTCTTAAGCCTTTACATTTGAAATTACAAAAATCTGCTTTGTTTTTAATTCAAACAAGAGCGATGGCACCAAAGTAAATTATTATTTTCTTGACCATATAATTGTATTTAGGTTTAGAATGAGAAAAAATACCAATAGTAGAGGGGTGGCAAACTATGAAATCAAAGTTATACATTCTGATTATAAGGGCTTTTTTCAGATGGTATAACCTGAATTAGATATTCACAATTTAAATGGTTCTGAATGACACAATATTGACATTTAATTACCCATTACTAAATGAACTTCATTGATCTGTATGGTAAGATCAAGTAAATTCAAAAGTTTAAATTAAAGCAGAATTATTATTATGAACAATTAAAAAGTGGAAAGGAAATATGGATCATACTGTATAAAATGCATATTTAATCTTTAAAAGTTTAATTCAAGAAAATCAAAACAAAATTACAAATTATTTTGCATCCTGTAGTATCTTGATTTAGTCAATAACATTGTAATTTCTGTGAATTACTCAACTGATTGGGAATTTTAAAAATGGCTTTAACAGAAATTTCAGTATTAATAAAACAAAAAATCACTCCTCCATCTATCTACTCTCTGAGTGTTCACTCAATAAAAGTTCACAGGGAGCTTGATCATATCCCTATTCCCTTTTTGATCAAGGAAAGATTCATCTCTGAATGGAATTCTGTTCCATCCTATCCTTACACAACCATAGTCACTTGTGACAGCCAAATGTATATGTGCCAGTTAACCTGAATGCATATCTTTAAGAAGAGGAAGAAACTTGTGTAAAGACAAGGAGAGTATACTGCATAAGCTCTACTCAGAAAGACCCCTCAGATTCTGGATCCAACTACTGCCCAGTATGCCACCCTTGTTTGAGAAAATCAATGTATCATTATTATATGTTCTAAACTATTTTATTTTTGTGTAATACATATTTAGTAACAGTAAATTAATTTTGTGTGTATGGGAATTTTATACTGTATTTAAAAAGTGATATTTCTTTAATTAAGTTTTTTCTCTTCTCCTTTATATTTTAACAGTACCAAAGCTAAATAACAACGGTAATTTGTACTTAAAAAATACTTATTTATATTGTATTGTGTGAATAACGTTTGTAATGCATTATATTAAGTGCTCGAAACGGTACATCTCTACCTTCATCTATAATTTTATACAGTATACATATATTTCTTTTCATATTTTTAGGAATTAGATGTAAAGTTTTTATTCTAGTATTTTTTCTTTTAGTTACAGTTCAGCCATTTTCCAAAATGTAGTGATTATTTTGTTGTAACAGATACCATAAGCCTTCATATTTTCTTTCATTTACATTCTACAAGTGTGCAGCTTTATTAGTTCATTCCATTTCATCAGTAACAAAATAATTAGAGGAGGCACCAAACACAATAATTGCTTCTTAGTAATTGAAATAAATTATACATAAACTGCCACCAGTCCTGTAGGTTTTGTGATGACCTGTTGTAATTAATGTAGCCATTTGTGAAATTTATAATAGAGTTCAGACAACTCTGAACTAAACTTTAAATATAGAAACTAATATGTGTGCTAGGCACGTTTTAAGGCTCCCTTTTTACTGCATTAGCTGATTGCAAAACCAAAATCTTTTTTATATTACTTCTGTAACCTATTATTTCATAATGATTCCATGATTGGTTCCTTCGTTTACTAAGTACTAATGTTTCACAGTTATGAACAAGGGTATTATTAGGTTTACAAAATTTTACTGTGAGTATGATTCCCTTGGTGTAGTAACCTAAATGAATTCTACATTCTGAAAGGCACCCGTAGTCTTTGGTAATGAGATTGCTCCACTGCAGACATCGTGTTTTTAACTGATTTAAATAAGACTTAAGAATTTCAGAAAACCAGATAATACATCTACGTTTCTGTGTACCCCCTATTGGCATTCCATTAATCAAGATTAATGTATAAGAATAAAGTTGTTAAATATATTAAGTAGACATGATTTATATTATAAAATAATAGTGCTTTTGAATTGTAATTATTATAAAATTTTTAGATTTTGTTTTCATAGTCTTTTGCTCTTCACCAATAATTTGATAGTTCTTTTCTATTCAATGTTTAACATATTGTATGTCTAAATTTCTGTGTAGCAAGCTTGCTTATTGGTCAGTGCTCCTGCCTCACAGCTTTTGGAACCTGGATTCAAATGCCAGCGTGATAACTGTCTGTGTGAACTTTGTATGTTGTCCTACTGTAGCTCTTCAGGAGAACCCAAAAACAATACACCAATGTATTTAGAAAATGAAACAAATATGGATCCCAACATACCTTCTAATATAGATGATTTATTCCAGAACAATCTAAATAGATTAATATTTGAATAATAAAAATCCTGACGTATTTGATTACAGTTCTCTGCAACAAGATCCTCATCGTCTGTTACCAATAATACTAACAGATCAAATTTTACCACATAAGGCTGACTTAGATCCATAATACCTTGTAATAAAGATAACTTTTTTCAGCATTAGAAGTGTTTGTAAAAAAAATTACCAGTACTAGGCAATTACTAGGCAAAACCGGTCAGAATTACTACCAAAACATCAAAGAGGTCAAAAGAGCAACAAGAAAAATAAAAGTAAAAGTAGCATTTTAACAGTATGAAAAATATAAAATTCTCTTGTCTGTTTACGTATCCTGCTTATTTAAACTGTTTTCTGTGCAATTATAGTAGATGAACCTGGCCAAGACTGCCCCAGAAAAAGTCTTAGTTGCTATGTAGTAGCTCTATTTAACTGGTACTATTATGAAAATAGAAGAAAAGGCTATCACTTTTTCACATGTCTGAAAATGAATGACATAACAGAATTTGGCAGAGAATTGTAACGTTTGGTAATAAAAAGTTTGTTTTTAATACAGTTGGCAGACAAGATGATTGCTTGATGATGTAAATGAACTGAAAACACTGGTCCAAATTTCTGTATATTCAGAATTTCAACTGCATGGCTCTATGGATGACAGTGCCAGCCCTAAGTTTTAAGTCTGGATTGGAATGTCTTCTTTGTAGAGTTTATAATTTATTTTCTAAATATCAGAGGCACTCAACTTATTTACAATTTGTGTTTCACTAAAAATATAAATTTTGTATGTGCTCTATAATGGATTGTGGTTGCATCGTAGCCCCACATTTACAAAGTGAGAATTCAAACAAAACATGAACTTGTCGATTTCATCATTTGGGTAGGTAGGAGATTATTTTTCTGGTTGTGTACAAGAAAGGCAACTTCTTGTTGTTTTCAGAATGTGTCATCATGTTCAAACTACTTATTGCTAATTTAATCGATTTCTGTCAAATATTAATAACTTGCTAAATATTATAGCACTTGGTCCACACAACAGTTGTTTACTTATTAACTCTAATTTGCAAGCAGGTTTGTACATGTTTGAGTACAATCCATCATTAACTGGTTTCTGTATTCTGCCAATGCTTTTGTGATGGCTTTAATATTAATATAAAATGGTGGGGCCATAAAATTAATCAAGACTCAATAAATAAAATCAAAACTGGCACCACTGCAAGGTTTCGATCCCACCTTGTAATTAATGCTTCTGAGATAGATACAATCGCCCTTCATCCCTGAACTGGATGAGTCGATTAGAAAAAAGGTTAATGAAAATAAAACAACAAGTAAAGCATATTAAAAGAATACTTCAGAAGGGTAATTTTTGTATATTTTTACAGGAGAACTAATTTAGCTTGAACTGAGAATGGAAAATTTGCTTGATATGTATTTCCTTCAGAGCATGCAAACATTGTAGACTGACTCTAAATATGCTGTATTATTTTTATGACCCTTTCCACTGTAAAATTTTACACAGAAGAATTATAATCTGAGCAAATGATAATCAATCCTCATTGCCTCATTATGATATTTTTTTCTATAGAGATTTTATAATGTTAATAAGTGTAACTACTACAGTCATTCTTTCACAATAAATAAAACAAAAGAAAAAACTGTATTTAACATGTTCCAAATGTTTTGGAATATGTTTAATTGAATATTTTGGGGGTTTTACTCAGTGTTTAACTTTTTGTGAGCAAATGACCATTTTGTAGCATTTCCAGAAGAGCTCAGATTGTTAGGATTTAGGAATTCAGTGCACACTTTGTCCATTTTAAAATTCAAGATGTAGTAGGAGTTGCTGTTGTATTGCTATATGTACAGAGTACAGTGAAATTACCAGTATTTCATATCCATGTAATAAGAAAAATATATTAAAATAATGACAACATTACTGGGCGTCATGGTGGCGTAGTAAGGATACCTGGGTTCGCTTCCCAGGTCTTCCCTGCGTAGAGTTTGCATGTTCTCCTTGTGTCTGCGTGGGTTTCCTCTGGGTGCTCTGGTTTCCACCCACAGTCCAAAGACATGCAGGTTAGGTGCACTGGCGATCCTAAATTGATCCTAGTGTGTACTTGGTGTGTGTGTGTGTGACCTGCGGTGGGCTGTTGCCCTGCCTGGGGTTTGTTTCCTGCCTTGCGCTCTGTGTTGACTGGGATTGGCTCCAGCAGACCCTGTGACTCTGTAGTTAGGATACAGCAGGTTAGATAATGGATGGATGGATGGACAACATTACTTATAACTACTTGAATTTGGTTATGATTTGCATTATTTTCCACTACTTTTTTAGAATGAAACCTCAATTCTTGGTCTTTCAATAAAATGTTGTATGGTTGCATAGAATTCTAGCATCTGCTACACCTTCTAATTGTCTGTAAAAAGTGGTATCTCTTATTTTAGCTTTTATGTTGCATATTACACCTAGGGTTCCCTATATATTCTACTGTTATCATTAATTGGTCATTTTGTTTAGAAAAGGACACACCTTTGTTTACTTTCTTCACTTTTGACTTGAATTTGACTATTATGTAAATGCAGTTCAACACCAGATAGACGATGGACTCAAAAAATAAAATTTTGTTTGTTTAATTTTTAAAGATTTACAACTGTGCATACAATGTATATCTATGTCTGCATATTTACAGAGGATGCATCTGCAAATGTTACTTGTTTTGCCAATATATGAATGTGTGAATAAAATATAAGATTGATATGCACTAGCCAGCTTTGCAATTGTAGGCAACATAATTTTTTTGTGTTCTGCACCTGTTTTTGTTATTTATTTAAAGAGCACCATAAGGCATAAGTCCACTAAGAAGATTCAGCATGCTTTCAGTGATTGTGTGTGTGTGTGTGTGTGTGTGTATAAATACTGTATATACACAATATTTGTATGTATGTGTATGTGTAGAGTATGTGTGAGTTTAAACTTGCAAGCTTGTACTAGTTATCACTTAAGAGCTGTAGGTAAATTGCCCTGAAAGTGGCTATTTACATATTGACACTGCAACATTGTTTCAGTGCAGTTATTCTTGAGAAGGTATCCCTACTGATATAATTGTTGGTTCATGCTAAGTAGTGAAATGTGCTTTTTATTATTATTATGATTATTTGTATTATTATTGTTTTTTAGTCAGTCATTTTTTTCAGCTTGTGCATATCGTAGAATTTTGTGAGCTGTAATGTAGGTTCTTCACCATTAGTTTTGGCTCATTAGGAGTTTGGCTCTCTAAAGCATCATGACTAAAGAGTTTTCATTTCTTTGAGACACATTAAAGTTAAGGTGAGTGATACATCATGTTTAATAGATAAAGATAAGCATTTAGACAGAGAGAGAAAGTGTAAAAGATATCTAATACATTATTATTAGAATGTAAACAATATTCTTAAGTCTTTTTTTAAAAAAATATTCTAAATAGTGCCTTTTCTTCTTTTTTTAGATTAATATCATTTCAGGAGTTTCTTGCATTTGAGGCTGTTTTATGTGCACCAGATGCTCTGTTTGTCGTTGCCTTTCAGTTATTTGACAAAACTGGTAAAGGTGAAACAACTTTCGGTAAGTGAACCAGATAAACCATTTTAGGAAAAAAAGAATTTGTATTTTTTTATGGCTGTGTAAGATTTTTATTTACTACACCTACTATAAGATTTCAAAAGAGAAATATTAAGCTTTCTACTTGGCTGAATGCTTTTAAACCACTAAATATGGTGGTTCAGCCATAAGATTAAAGAGATTAAAAACTAATTGTAATAAAAATGGTACTTGTATCAGAGAAATTTAAAGGCGAAAATGACAATGTGCAGAAATGTCAAAGATTTTAGATTCTGAATAAAGTGCACATGTGGCATTTGGTGGAAATGCATTAAATGTTCATTCTTAAAACCTTGCTAGTTCTATATATTTGATTAAATGCTAGGGCATTGAATAGCAAGCATCTTATTTCTAGGTGTATGCTTTTCAGGAAAGAAGCCTTTAGTTTGAAAAAAATACATCAGAGAAAGTTCCAAGAATCATTTCACGCTTTTCATTTGTTTCAGTGACTTTGATTCAATAAGTTCAAGTATAACTTTTTGGGAAGTTAACAAAGCATTTATAAAATTTTAGAAAGTATAAAAGTCTATAATAAATCAGAAAAGACTGAATTACACATATTGCATACTATCTGTCTGCTACACTTGTAAAATCCCCAAAAGTGTAATTATCTAGAATCTATAGATTAAGCTTGTTAACCTTGTAGCACCAGGTAGTAAACAAGCTATGTGATACTGAAAGTAAGAAGAAGCAGCATATAAAATGTGTCTTGTTAGGATACATACCATAATATCATTATGATCACAGAAACTTTTCAGAAGCAGAATATTACAAGGAGACAATGTACATTACAATGAATAATGTTTTATTTTGAAGTGTTTCAAATTCTGTGTTTATAATGTGTTTCCCTTAAGAATTGTATAATTTGAAATCTGTTATAAAGAACTACTTACCACATACTTTCATCAAGTCATATTGATATTGCCTCTGTCTATTTCCACATCCAGCATGCGTATTGTGCTCTTTATAATTTGTTTGTAAGCAGTTACCTCAAATGCAGAATATTGAATCAATACTAGTAATGGCTGTAAAGCTAAGATTGTTATTGTTTAGAGGTAACCGAAAACTCAAATAAGTAATTCATTTTAAAATTTTATTTTATATCATGTAATGTAAAATGCTAACAGTTGCTTCTTTACGGAATGTATTTAAATAACAAGCTAAACATTCTAACAAATTTTAGCTTGCATATAAATGAGGAACATAATGCTATGAATCACAAAAGTAAAGGTTACATGTTTTGAATAATGCTCCATATTACCTCAATTCTTTTATCTGTATATTTGGTACATAAACATATTCTATCTGCTTCACGTTTATTAAACATAAACATGAAGAGGGTTTAATCAATCAAAACTTATTCTTTCGTGTGTCACATTTAATAGTCATACATGTGAAAATATTTTAATCAATCAATATACATACTGTACACTGCAAGTATAACTGCAGTTACAATGAAAAAACTGTTAACTATGCATCCATCATCATGCTT
Organism: Polypterus senegalus; assembly: GCF_016835505.1. Lineage (NCBI taxonomy): Eukaryota > Metazoa > Chordata > Cladistia > Polypteriformes > Polypteridae > Polypterus > Polypterus senegalus. The sequence goes on along the minus strand of NC_053168.1, from coordinate 79,344,146 downwards.
TTTGTTCCAACATTCTGAGCTGTTATGACCAGGCCTCCTTGTCTTCAGCAGCATCCTCCAGGCCATCTTAGAGAATATCTATATGCTCCCAGGACACTTGAGGGATACAGTCCCTCCTGTGTGGTCTCATTATGCGCCTTGGTCTTCTCCCTGTGTGCCAACTGGCTTGTTTCTTTTAATCAGCAGTGGTCTCGAAAGCAAAATAAAGCACAAGTTGGTGCATAACAGGAATAAATACAATAAATTACAAAATGTAGCCTTTGGAGGCTGTATTAGTATGCTCTCTTGTTTGGGACATATATGGTAGGAACTACAGCCTGTGGTCTGCTCAGTCCACAAATTGACACCTCCTTTTGCAGGCACCCGGGCCTTATGGGCTCCAACAGGAATGAGCGGAGTCAGATGCCATCATTGAATGTCTTTTCAGAACTTTGAAGGGAAGGGAAGACAACACAGTTAGTGACAGCATCCCTTCTTGTCCCAGAGTGGTGTGACATACCTTAGATGAGCCCAGAAAGACATCTTCTGATGCACATGCTTGACGTTATGTAAGTAAAGAAAACATTTAGATATAGAAAGACAACAATGAACAAATGACCACAGACTTTGTTTTCTTTAGGCATCAGAGGTTAATTTCTACTAGGTCCTGAAAAACAAGAGTCAAACGGAAAATGCGTAGATTGCTTTTATTTTGTATTAAGTTGAGACTAAAAAAATCAATATTTATTTTTTCTTAAAACAGTCAGTTATTTTAAACTTAATTTCAAATGAAAATATTGTTATAGGTTTATAGGGTGTGGTAAGTTTAGCCTGGACACAGAATGTTCCAAAATACACACAGCCTACGCACCAAACTCCCTTTTCCAGTTCGGTTCTCTCCCTTCTGGACTTCTCCTGCCGCCTTTCCACCTCTCCTCCCAAGCGTTGCTTTCTTCCTCCCGACTCTAGCTTGTCTACTCGAGTGAGGCAGCCTCTTTTATAGTCACCCGGATGTACTCCAGGTGCTCTATAATGGTCTTCTGGTGACACTTCCTAGTGTGGCAGAAGTGCCGAAAAGTGCTGAGTGCCGAAAACACTCTTGGTGTCCCTGGAATTCCTTCAGGCAGCACTTCTGGGTGTGGCAGAAGTGCTGACATCCAGGACTCTCCAATCCTATGGGCGCCCCACTGTGGTGGCCATGGACCCCAATAGGGTTGAGCTTTCATGCTCTGTTCCCGTGGCTCCCATACCGACCAGGGTGGCTGCCCTCTCATGGTCCAGGGAAGGTATAGTCCCTCTTCTGGTCCTTCTAGGCATCCCAGCTGGGCATAGTTCCCAGCCGTCCGCCACAAGGGTTATTTTGCCATGCATATGGAGAGTACAGTGGAATTCTTAATTGCATATACTAATCCAAATACAATATTTTCCTTACCTTAAATAACTTCCTTACTGAAAAATATCTGTCTTTCTTATTTAAAAAATCTCAGAGAATTAAAATCACACCTGGTCTTATTTGGTGGATGTTAAATATTATAATTATCTTTGCCTTTGTTATTTTAACTATGAAAAGTTACATATACTGAGCAAATGCTTTCTTAATTTATGTTTAGCCTGCTAACTCAAGCCTGCCTTTAGTTAAATAGATCATTTGATTTTGAATTCATAATCTTAAATATAAAGAAACACTCAATTAGATGAAGAGGAATAAGTGGTGATTTCAGCATCTGAGAAATATATGTAAAAAAACAAAAAACATTACTAGTATTACATCCAAATAAGTTATTTAAAATATACAAAATAAAGGGTCTAGTATATTTTCGGAATGACCTTAACTCTTTAATAATCTGTTGATTGAATGACATATTCAACGGCAACCAATTAATAAGGAATAAAATAAGCATAACACATTATACTGAATTATGTATCTTCATTGAAGTGGTTATTAGAAAGGAGGAGGCAGTCAAAAGGGTATTGATAAAATACTGATAATTTGAATAATTTAACTCAAAAATTATAAACTGACAACAATGAAACAATAATTAGAGTAAAGCAAGTACATGACAGATATTTTAAATATCACTGACTTATGAGAGTAGGTCCCTGTTTTTGAAGACAGTCTTAATGATCTTATTATCCATTTTAAAGAAGCTCTTAAAATTGAAAACAGCTATTTTACTGAGAATCAGGGAATTACATTTGATGAAGTGATGCTGCAATACAGTGATTTCATTTTTAGTTTCTCATGACATAGCATAAGATTTTCAAATTTGATTAAAACAATTCAGTGTTACTGAGAGGCAGAGTACTGGGCAGAACAGCCCTGGATAGTGCACCAGGTAAATGCAGGCCCACTAATGCACAAACCCATATTCATACACACATGACCAATTTAGAGTTGACATTTAACCTAACATTCCAGTCTCTTTGAGAGTGTGGTAGACATACCCATGTAGACACAGGGAGAAAAGTTAAAAAATGACACAATTAACAAATGTGCACAGTATTAACTTAAAATGCTGCCTCTGTGAAACAACAGTGCTAACCACTGTTGAACAATGCCACTAATGTTTAGTGTTATACTCTTTTATTTTTCCATACAATAAAACATTTTCATTTATTTTTTGTACTGTAGTACTAGGGTGTTGTACCGTGTTAGCCATTATGAATGTAGAGAAAAGCCAAGCAAAATTACACCTTTTATTGACTAACTAAAAAGATTACAATATGCAAGCTTTTGAGGCAACTCAGGCCCCTTCTTCTGTTTGTCAAACAATTGATGGATACAGAAGAAAAAGTAATAAGTCCCAATTTGTATTATGATTATGTTGTGTGTACTTTTAATTTCAAATATAAGATAGCAAAATGATGTATTTGTGCTTTTGAGTAAATGCAAATGATTTGCATTCTTACAACTGTAGTATCGTAACCTGCTAGTAAAATGCTTGGTAAAGTACAACCAGTTTCTTCATTTGGGCAAAAACCTCATTCTCAAAACAAAAATAAAAATGGATACAGTGGAGGCAAACCAAGACAAGACTCCAAAATATTTTTTCTTCTTAGGACTGGCAATGCATCTTAGCCCTTTCATTAGAGGAGTGCCTGGAATGCAGGTGCACAGTTTGCGCATGCCTAAGGCTGCCCCTGCAGTACTGTCTCTTTCAAACGTACTAACCTCCAATTCCTGCCTTTCCTTTTCTTTCTCTAAGTAACCGATCATCACACAATCAGCTCTGTAATGGATGTTAAGCCATCTGTAAGCTTATTGTGCTGATTCTTCAAAACTTTTAAGGAACATTGAAATATCTTCGTAGTAAATGTTTAATTATATTATCCTTCATGCCAGTCCAAGTGAAGCCTACAGTGTGAGGCAGGAACAATCGTGAGCGGAGCACCAGATCCTTGCTAGCGTAGCAACACCGTGTCCTTTAATTATTAACAATATAGATTATTTAAATGAAGTTAAAGTTTTATCTATATAATATAATAAACATATTTTGCTGCATATCATCTTAAAAATGATATCGTCATCATATGTAAATACACTCTTTATAAAGTGGCTCAGGTTGTGCAATATTATAACTGTACTGCAAGTTTGCAGTGCGGTAACTGTACTAATAAGTACTAACAGTTCTACAAGGAGCAGTTGATGGACTGATTGAGTGCGTTTAGAGTTCTTGGGATGAAACTGAACCGCGAGGTCTGTACAGGAAAGGTTTGAAGCGTTTGTCATATGAGACGCAGTTCAAATAGGAAGCATGGCTTAGGCAGCGTGTGCTTGATGCTGTATACCGATAATTCTCTTTCCGATAAGCTTCTCCGAGTGGTGCAGTGAGAGTAATATGGAAAAGTTGATCCTCTGTGGCAACCCCTAACGGGAGCAGCTGAAAGAAGAAAAAGAAAGTGCAGTGAGAGTAACAACACTAAAGCAGCTATGGTATTTAAAATAGTTTTGACCATTCTGTGGACCATTATATTGTTACTGGTTAATTACAATCAGATGCATTAAACTAATAAACAATATGCGGTTAATTTCAGTGTATTTATAAAGCCACATCAGGAAAAGAAAGGATAACCACACAGGAATAGTAGCACTGTTTTGATGCTGGGTGCCTCCAGTCTGCAAAACCGAGTGGAGAACTTGCGTACGACGGGGTATGAGGTACCGTGGAAATGTGCGTGGCTTTACACCAAGTTTAGGTTTTATACATCACGATTTAAACATGGAAACGTTCTTATGCAACATTTCTGTTTGTACACCCCGTTTATACATGAGGCCCCAGGTGTTTTGGGATATTGGCAGCAAAGAGTGATACAAATGTAGAATTTAATGAAGAAAAGGAAGGTGTATGATGAACATTAACAATTCTATAGCGAAGCCAGCATGTAGTTAATGGAGGCTTAAAAGAGCAGATTAGATGTTTATTGTTTCATCTTTAGATAATTTATTCTATATTGTAACCCACGGTTTTTTGAGTAGAAATAAAGGCACTATTTCCTAGTGTTATGGGCATCAAAGGGTACTCTATCATATTTCTTTTGTACTTAAGTTATTTTCCTAAAAATCATTTTTCATTTGCTCTCTAATAGTCTTTCAATTTCATTCCAGTGACTGCTTGTCTATATTTTAAATATATTAACATAATCACATATGTATTTTGCATTCATTACTCATGACCTACTCATTTTATAATTGCTATACTACTTTACTTAATAGCTAACTATCCACCAAAAATGGCAAATTAGACTGTTGATTTATTAAAATACCTCTAGTTAAATGCATGTCAAAAAGCTCTGTGTATATTTTTATACCCTTGAGTTTACCTATTTTTTAATATTTTAAAGAAAGGAATTATTAAAGTGGTAAACTGTAAACATCAAGAAGGCTGAAGACAGAGTGGTTCCATGTCTTATAACACAATAATAATGAGACCAAAATGAAAGGACGCTGGTAATTGAAGCCAGAATCTCTTTAAAATCAATCCTTAAAGTGGCAGAGAATGTGGTTTGTGTTGCATAAGTCCTAATTTATTGCCAGTACTTGCTTTCAAGCATTTTTAAATGGTTTGTTTCCAAAGCATCCATTTTATCAGGTAACCTGCCAAATGCACTGTTTATCTTTATTCATAGAGAAGCTATGTCTTTGCATATACATTTCACTCTTTCAGTTTCAGTTATTAGTGCCTGTTTATACCAACTTATAGTCCGCTAGGAAAGTTTATTTATTTCAGTATTTTATAACTTACCAATAACAAACCTGTTTTCTGTCTCACTTAAACGTAACCTTTTGTATCTTGTGTTGTAAATCTTTGTGACTTTGCTAAATTAGTAGATAGATAGATAGATAGATAGATAGATAGATAGATAGATAGATAGATAGATAGATACTGATAAAGAACAATATTAAATTAAAGAGTGATAAAAATGCAGGTATAACAGACAGTACCTTTGCATAATGTTAACGTTTACCCCCTCGGTGGAATTGAAGAGTCGCATAGTGTGGGGGAGGAACGATCTCCTCAGTCTGTCAGTGGAGCAGGACAGTGACAGCAGTCTGTCGCTGAAGCTGCTCCTCTGTCTGGAGATGATACTGTTTAGTGGATGCAGTGGATTCTCCATGATTGACAGGAGCCTGTTCAGCCCCCGTCGCTCTGCCATGGATGTCAAACTGTCCAGCTCCGTGCCTACAATGGAGCCTGCCTTCCTCACCAGTTAGTCCAGGCGTGAGGTGTCCGTCTTCTTTATGCTGCCTCCCCAGCACACCACCTCGTAGAGGAGGGCGCTTGCTACAACTGTCTGATAGTCTTACTGCAGATGTTGAAGGACGCCAGCCTTTTAAGGAAGTATAGTCGGCACTGTCCTTTCTTACACAGAGCATCAGTATTGGCAGTCCTGTCCAATTTATTATCCAGCTGCACTCCCAGGTATTTATAGGTCTGCACCCTCTGCACACAGTCACCTCTGATGATCACGGTGTCCATGAGGGGCCTGGTCCTCCTAAAATCCACCATCAGCTCCTTGGTTTTGCTGGTGTTCAGTTGTAGGTGGTTTGAGTCGCACCATTTAACAAAGTCCTTGATTAGGTTCCTATACATCTCCTCCTTCCCCCTCCTGATGCAGCCGACGAGAGCAGTGTCATCAGCGAACTTTTTTACGTGGCAGGACTCCAAGTTGTATTGGAAGTCCGATGTATGTAGGCAGAACAGGACCAGAGAAAGCACAGTCCCCTGTGTTGCTGCTATCTAAAATAAAAAGAGTGTAAAGTGTTACAAACTCCAACTAGGATAACCAAGGAAACACCTTGCATGGGGCGGGTATGAAATTCAAATCAAAAACATACTTAAAGGAAAAAAAATTGCCGGGTTTTATACTTTAATGTGTTTAAGATGAGCTTTTGGTTTAGATCTTTTGACTGTGTCATAGAGTTGCAAGGCTGAATTAAATGCAACACTTCCATTTGTTTTTTAAAATTAGTTTTAGGTTAAAAACAACAAAAATGTATTTAGGTAAGAATTTTAATTCTAAAGTGACTGAAACCCTCATTATTCCATTAGACAACATCTGGCCAAGTCAAACATAGCATGGATTTCTCAGCCTTTCAAAAAATAAGTGACTACTGAAATACTTTGAAATCAAACACAAAATATTCTGAACTCTGATTTTAGTATTGTCCACATTGATTTATTCTCATGTATAATGCTATCTGTGTAGGATTATTTGCTTACTTCTGCCCTTTCACATTAACTGTATGAACCATTCTGTATTTTATTTACAGATGCTTTGTAAATTGTTTATCAGTGTTTTAGGGAAATGATGTGTCATACTAGCATTAACAGGTTTGAAAGATTTAATAATAAATTTTTTTAAAATTTGGAGATTTTCAGACCTTTCCAGAGTTGGTAAATGAGTGGTTATATACTCTGTCATGATCCCTAAGCAACAGTAAGTGTAGTAGTATAGTGCTGTAGAACCCAAAACTCCTCCAATCACAGATGTAATTAATTATTTTATCCACTCCTTTAGTAGTATTTTTATGTGTACGTTATCTCAAAAAGACATATATATTTGATGTTTTGTTGTATTGTGATGCGTGAGTCCCTGTCTTGCACCCCAAAACATGAGGCTGAGTCTCAGTACTTGAGCAAAGTCAGCTCTGTTCAATTTGAAACAGGAACAGTTATTTATTGTAGCGAGATCTACCATTCTCCTATACACAGTCACAGCAATCAGACAGGGTCGTGGCCAGTTTAGTAGTGAAGTAATACTGTTCCCTGCATTTATAATGTTTCTTGCGTCACCCATCGACGACAGGCACTTATACCGTGAACGCGGTCAGCTTGGATTTGCTTTCACTGCAAGCCAGTACATCACTGGAAGCCTGTGGTTGCCCTGGCAACTGATAGGCTGTCTTCCACAGACAGATTGCATTTCGGGATGCTTTTTGGCATGTCATATCATTGGAGGGAGTCCCAAAAGAGTTTAGAAATCTTACAGTATCTAAACTTAATCAGTACTTTTATCCTATTTTATTTTTATTTTATTACATTTCTCATTCATTTTTTAGAAAGGTTGCACAATTTGTGAAAGTGATTTATATATTTCAAAATGTTAGTTGTGTGTGTTTTTTAATTTTGGGTCACCTTCCATTCCTAACATTTTTAAAGGCTATCAACAAGATAACATTATACTTAAATACCTAATATGCAGTTATTCTGTGTTTCTGATATTACAGAAGTTTATCTATTTGATGTTGCAATAAACATAACCAACAGAGAAAGATATAGGCTTCCATGTTACAACAACAACATTTATTTATATAGCACATTTTCATACAAAAAATGTAGCTCAAAGTGCTTTACAAAATGAAGAATAGAAAAATAGAAGACACAATAAAAAATAAAAATAAGTCAACATTAATTAACATAGAATAAGTAAGGTCCGATGGCCAGGGTGGACAGAAAAAAAAAAACTCCAGACGGCTGGAGAAAAAAAATAAAATCTGCAGGGATTCCAGACCAAGAGACCGCCCAGTCCCCTCTGGGACCGTTAGTCAAACATGCAGGCGTGCTCGAGTGTACTTTGGTACACTGGCAGATTAGGTTTCTAACTTCAAGGGTACATCTTATACATGATAGCAGCAAGTCTTTCTCTCTCTGCCATTTTCTCAATGTGTTTAACCTTCCCATTGCAATTGTTGAGAACAAACACTGGATACAGGGACCACATGTGACAAGAGAGGCAGGATATGTGGGCAAAAAAGTAATTGACTGTGGATGTACCAGAAGTGAGAAGAGCAAGGTCGAAAAGTAGGTGGAGGCTTACAGTAAAGTAGTATTTAGAGGATTGTAGGATTATATGAAATGGGTAATATGCTGAAGTAAATAAAAATGGGGATCCATTGTGGTGACACCTGCATTTAGAAGACCTCATAGTAGAAGAAAAAAAGATGTTATATTGTTGACAGTAACATCCTTTAAAGATGAAAATCATCTAACATGATTTGTTTTAATTTGTGCCTTTAAATCACCAAAAGATGTCTTGTGCCAGTTACAAGAAAAGGGAACAGCCTGAAGGATCTAGAGCTCAGACACCTGCCACCCATTCTTTTTCCAAACCAACCGCCCCATGTTGACTACTGGTACCATGTGTTAGGGAGATACTGCCCTGATATTAAAAGCGGGTAATCAGGAAATGCGCATTTTTTTTAGAAATAAAGCAAAAAAATTCTTAGGGCCTAAAAATAAAATTGAAATCAAATGGTAATCTTTTTTAAACAATGAATTGCAAGGAGTTGTTTACCAAAATAACCATAGCCAAAACTCTAATTTGATAAATCGAAACCAAAATACCGAAAATGACACTTAATAATACCATTTGTTCATTGATTGAATCTGTATATCGGACAAATGAGTTCATTCTGTTGCACTGTAATTTAATATCTAGGGTGAGTTAGGCAGTCCCTAATAACCATCAAGATCCCCTAGCAACCCATTGCCTGCTGGTAGTGTTTTTCAAAATGACAGTATACAGTTAAAGTTGAACGAAAAAATGTAAATTTTTCTTAAACTAGGAAATAAAATTCTAACTCATACATGAAAGTGAAGCTTGGAAATTAATATTTCAAAATACTCTTGTAAATTTAAAAAAAATCAAAACACAAGCCATTTTCTAATGAATTATAACAGGTTTCCCATTTTTTCACAAGTACTTTTATTTGGCCACTTGAAGAGATTCACTTTTTCTTGTAGCTACTCAACTGTTCCCCTTGGGAAGTGTTTGATGTAATTTACCTCATAAAGTGACTTTTCTCTCCATTTCCAGGAGAAAAATATTTTCTCTATAATCTTTGTGTTCTTGATAGACTGAAATACACATCTTTTTAGTCTTACTGCTGTGAAGCTCCCTCAAACTATAATGCTCTTTTGTTGTCATTATTGTGTTAGTGGGGCACACCAACTACAGCACGAGGAACAAAACAGTGCTGTGACAAATGTGCACAGCTACTCAGGATCACTATGCTATTTATATCACAATAAACTTGCAAAACAATATATACATTTTGCAGTACAGTTTCTGTTTAATTCACATGGTTTGTGTTGTCTTTGCAATTGTGCAGGGTGTCTCTTCTTGCATTATAGATTTTACTTTGTAGTGCTGTTCATGGTATTTTAAATTGCACAGTATAGTAACTCTACGCTAAATGCACATGTTTTACTGCCTGCATTTTTCCTATTCATTGGCCACAGTACACTTTTGCCACTGCCTTTTTGTTGCACACAACACTATAAAATATTTTCCTATATTGGTAGTTTTATTTTCAAAGATATGGCAAAAAAAATGCTCAAAACTATTTAAAAAAAAAACTATATTAATAAAATATTTATGATGTTGCTCAAAACTGCTTTCCACTATGTATAAGTCAGATAGTATGTTCACTTTGTCATGCATCTCTGTTCCCATGCTTTCTACAGATTTGTAGTTGCAACATAAGTATGCAAAAAGGCTAATATCAAAACTGTATCAGTTATTTCAAGAAAGCCCACTTCTGGATTTCTTGAAGCAAGGTTTTGGAGCTAGAGCTCTCAATTTATATCTCAGAAAATGAGTTGGAGGAGAAAGCCTACATTACATACTTTTTACCATGTTGTAGTGACAGTGCTGCACAAAAAGGTGGGGTCTGAGTGAGAAAGAGCTCAGCTGAAGTGACTCGGAAATACTGTTACCGGCAGTTTCTGTGCAGCTGAGAACAGAAGTTGTTCATTTGGTTTTGCTTTAGAGAAACTGCTTCTGTGGGTCTTTGTAATCAAGATGATGCTGGTTCTTGGATGACGACTGCCAGTTACCACAGAATAAAATGTAGGGTAATTCTTGGCATAATTCCATGACAAAACATGTATAATATCATGGAAAGTACTCTGCTTTTCACATTTGTTCTTAATCTTAGGTTCTTTGGTATGTGGACACATTTACTCCAAACTATTGTATTATAAAGCAGCTTCATCTGTGTGTTCTCAATCCTACTATCACAACTCAAGGATCTTCAGTCATAGCATATCCACTACACACCAGGGGGTTTAGCCATTTAGGCCCCTGCTTATATAGTGCTTTTTTACCGAAGACTACACTATGAAAACTATCTTTTCAAGGTGAACTGTGTCACCTCTGCTGTCCCAGAATTGGTTAATAAGCTCTTCATTTGCCTACAGAGAAACCACAGGCAGATTGACAGCTCAGGGAAACTGTTCTGTTATTTGAATTAATCTAAACATACAGGACCATAAGCAGAAGCATAGGCAGAAATACTGTATGCAGTATACAACCTGGGCATTTACAGCTACAGCTATTTTAAAATGATCTTCATTCTCTATCCAGGTGCCATACTTCTTGCTTACAGAGCCGCTCCAGAGAAAGATTCACAGCAGGCTAATTTCATTCTAAGTTGGAAAGGCAGACCCTCTCTCGCTAGGTTATTGTCTGGTTTATATCTTCTTTCTGTAAGGCAATAATATGCCTATGTTGTGAATTCTGGGTCTGGGTCAGAATGGTACCGCCTCCTGGAGCTTCCCCCACAAAGAACAAAAAAAAAAGTAAACCTAAATAGACAAAATGAACTAATAGTAAGCAAAAGTAAGAGAATTAAAACATAAAAGACAATAATAAAAGGGCAGAAAAAACATGAATAAAACATATACACGCATAGAAAATGCTAAAATAAGGTCCATTTGTTAAATAATAACCAAATTAAGCAGTTCCTGTAATTGTCATATCAGCATTTCAGTCTTTTTAATATGTTTATACAAAAAAAGAAACAAGGTTCATAAATCTCTCCTGTGGGCATGCCTCTATCATCAAAAAGGCACAGAAGAGACGTAAACAGTTTCAAAGTATAAAAACTTTGTGAGTTCCAAATTTTTCATCCACATATTAGCATAAGTAACTCAGCTCACAAGTTGCAAGAAATGAAATAAGAGAAATGTGTAACTGTATGCTTAATATCAACTCCCACCTAATCCAAAGTAGAGTTCCTTAAGCAAATAAAAGGATGAGTTTCTCTTTGAAAAGGCTAAAATGTGTCTCGCTGTACAGTATGTGAGTACATACCCGAACATCCGGCACTCTCTCCATATAATAAAATAATATTAATAACTATCCTTTTTATTTTTAATCCACATAATATTTTGTAAATGGACTGTCTGTTGCAAGTGGGTGGAATTGTATATCAATAAACCTGCAACATTCATCCATTCATTGTCAATGCTACACAATTCACTAACTTCAGACCTGTTTTTTTCTTAGGTTTTTGGTGGAATCTCTAATACATGAGGATAATTTATGCACATTTTAATTTTTTATTATTAAAGCTTTATCTTTTCAAAATGTTTCATTCTTTGCTGTGGGTTTCTAATGGTATTAAGCATGATAAATCTTCTGTTTTAAATGCCCCACTGAGAAATCTATAAAGAAAGATTGTTGAGCAGTATATGCTAAATTAGTTGATTTGTGCACAGCTGGAAATATGCATTCTGTATCGACAGTCAATGTTAATTAATTCCTACATTCTGACTGCCATGATGGGCAAATAAAAAGCCTGCAGAATTTGTTTCACAAATTTCACAGTGTTATTATCTTCTATTAAAGGCTAAAGTATTGCATAAAACATACTACATGAATTAAAGCATCAGTTTACTTTACCTGCTCACTACAGTAAGTAGAATTATATTAGCTGTATTAAAAATATTAACACATTCAGTGTTGTTGTGTTTTATAACATCTAATGGAGTGATGGAACATATTTCATTTGCTGTGCTTACATTTAAATTAACATCTGATACTGGTAAACTAAAATGAAGGATATATATATATATATATATATATATATATATATATATATATATATATATATATATATATATATATAATAATATATATTTATGTGTGTGTATTTTTTTCGTAGAGGATGTCAAACATGTTTTCAGCCAGACCACTCTTCATCAGCGCATTCCATTTAACTGGGATTGTGAGTTTATTCAGCTGCACTTTGGCAAGGAGCGAAAGAAGCATTTCACTTATGATGAATTCACTCAGTTCCTTTTGGTTGGTATTGACATTTACTAAAGTTATATTTTTTCTCCTTTGCTGTATAATCTACATTTCCACACTTCTTGTTTTAAAGTAAATTACCTTTAAATTGTGTATTTCGCTTTATGCCTAAATTAAAATCAGAGAGTGTGCAATTTAAAAATTAAAGTATTTTTTTGATTGTACATTTATTCTTTATTTTTAATTAATGCAGATTTTACTATCTCTTTATAAACAGTTATGGCTCAAAATTTTAACAAGGTTTTCTAAACTATATAAGAAATGTTATCAGTTTATAAAATAAATAAATCACATAGGATAATATATTTATGGAATGAAAGTTATTGTTATAATTATAGTACAGTATATGTGTTCTTTTATTTCACATAGATAAGTACTATAAAAATAATTTCTAACTTTGCGACTTCTCATTGTTTTCTATCAAATAAATTTCAAATAACAAAGCTGTGTGTCTGAAATCAGACTAAAGTGCAGAAACACTTCTGTTTCCCTTTAAACGAATACAGTATCTACTTAACTATCTTTTTACTTATTTTCTGAACCTATAGATTTTGTATAACAGGATAAGTAACACTGATTTCATATAGTTGACATTTCTCATGGTACAGTAACACTGATGATATTTTGACAGTTGTTATTTGCACTAGAAGAGCTTTCACATAAGTGCAGTTCTCTTAAGCCAAAATCAGCATGTGCTCATTTGTAGATTTTAGACTTCATCACCTTGTTCCCACCTAGAACTCCTCAGGGAGTCTGAGACAAAACAGTTTCTATGAGAGAAACCATGTGGTAATTTGTTCTTTGTTTTTTTTCTTCTTGAACTGAGTACTATATAATGAATAGATATGTTTTGTTGATTTATGGATGTACAGACAAGAGGAATGGTACTGTTATTTAACAGCTGCCAACAGTATTTTTATTCAAACTACTATAAGCATTCTGCACATTCTCTGTATTATTAATACATGTTCTACGCTGATACAGTATAATGAGATCATTTCTTGGAGCCTTTTTTAGTTCAATTAACACCTGCTATAAGTGTCACGGGTGTAAAGGAAACTTTTAACTTAGTTGAATACACTGTAAAATATTGTTTGATTATGCAGAATGTAATGGCATGCTTTAAGTTCTCAAAGACTGCTGACTTACTAGTATTTGACACTTCACCTTATAAGATTCTTAAAATTTGCATTACACATTTAAATGTGTTAATTTACCTTACTGAGTAAAATGACATGTAACAAGTGAAAGTCATATTTATGAATATTGTCTATTATTTACATTTTTAGTTATAATGCAGTACACCTTCAGTATCATATCTCTTTGCATTAATTACATTCTGTCAGTCAAATTTTGTGAAAAGCCCTGAAGTTTTAAATTATTGTAAGCACATATTCTCCAAATGCCATTTTAAAGATTTGCCTTTTGCTGTTTTTTTAGGTATAGATAACTCCAATAAAAATAAAACATAAATACAAATATACAGTAATAAATTCAGTCTTCAATCAGCTGTCAATGAGCATCTTGAACACGGTTAGTCATTCTTATCCACATTACTTCTAGTTTTGAGAATTGCCATCTTAGCATGACCTTACAAAAAAAAATGTAATTCCACACCACTAATTAAAGAAATCACACATAGTCATTAATTAGAGTAGTGCACAAGACTCTTAAAGTAAATATATTGAGCTCAAACTTCTCACATTTTGTGGATTAGTACTGTTATGGAATCTGGTAGTCCTGGCTTCGCAAATGTCATAAACCAATGAGAAGGGACTTACACCATGAATAAAGCTTGTGGGAATCTCATGGTTGGACCATGTGGTCCTTGCTTTATAACCAAAAATTCAGATGGTGGAGTCAGAACAGTCATCCAACTCCAACTCTTTTCATATTGTACAAGTTGCTAATTTTTTCTACTTTTAGTTAGACTGTAGTACTTCATATGGAAGTCAGATGCTGCACCAAATGATGAATAAAAAAGATCTTATGTGAGATGAGATTAAGTATCTCATTTGTAAGAATATCTCACCAACCGTTCTCTTGATACAATATGCTTGCTTGGTCATGTTCTCACATTTTTGTAATGAAGCCTTTGGAGAATTTGCCCTGTCCCAAGTGCATTGATGTTACTGATGAATATCAGTAAAGACGGTTTTCAGCATGAGCTCAAGTGCATGCAGAAGGAACTCCAAGCCCAGCTCAGGGTGGCGAAGGAGCAATACAGGAGAAAGCTGGAGCAGAAGTTGCAGAATAGCAGCATGAAGGAAGTGTGGGATGGGATGAAGATCATCACTGGCTGCAGTTTGAAACGGGGTGCCACCATCGAGAGAGACGCGAGAGAGCAAACCAAATGAACAACGTCTTTAACAGGTTTGACCACCCTAACCCACTCTCACCTTGGAGTACTGCACCCTCCACCCATCCTTCTGCTGATACCAGCATAGGAGAGCCATCCCCACCCACAATTACAGCATCCCAGGTGAGCAGAGAGCTGAGGAGACTTTGTGCCAGCAAAGCAGTGGGTCCAGATGGAGTATCACCACGACTTCTGAAGGCCTGTGCGCTGTAGCTGTGGAGTCCTCTGCAGCACATCTTCAAAATGAGCCTGCAACAGGGGCGAGTCCAGAGGCTTTGGAAAACCTTGCATCACCCCAGTCCCAAAGGTATCACGTCCTAATGAGCTGAATGACTTCCAGCCTGTCGCCCAGATGTCACATGTGATGAACACCATGGGGTAGCTGCTGCTTCACCACCTGAGGCCACTGGTCCGCCACGCCCTCGACCCTCTGCAGTTCACATACCAGTAGAAGGTGAGAGTGGAGGATGCCATCATCTATATGCTACACCGATCCCTCTCCCACTTGGACAGAGGCAGTGTAAGAATTATGTTTCTGGGCTTCTCTAGCGCCTTCAACACCATCCAACCTCTGCTCCTTAGGGACAAGGTGACAGAGATGGGAGTAGATTCATACCTAGTGGCATGGATTGTGGACTATCTTACAGACAGACCTCAGTATGTGCGTCTCGGGAACTGCAGGTCTGACATTGTGGTCAGCAACACAGGAGCACCGCAGGGGATTGTACTTTCTCCAGTCCTTTTCAGCCTATGTACATCAGACTTCCAATACAACTCGGAGTCCTGCCACGTGCAAAATTTCGCTGACGACATTGCTATCGTGGGCTGCATCAGGAGTGGGCAGGAGGAGGAGTATAGGAACCTAATCAAGGACTTTGTTAAATGGTGTGACTCAACTCACTTAACACCTGAACACCAGCAAAACCAAGGAGCCGGTGGTGGATTTTAGGAGACCCAGGCCCCTCCTGGACACCGTGATCATCAGAGGTGACTGTGTGCACAGGGTACAGTCCTATAAATACCTGGGAGTGCAGCTGAATGATACATTGGAGTTACTGCCAATACTGATACTCTGTGCAAGAGAGGACAGAGCCGACTATACTTCCTTAGAAGACTGGCATCCTTTAACATCTGCAATAAGATGGTGCAGATGTTCTATCAGACGGTTGTGGTGAGTGCCCTTTTCTGCGCGGTGGTGTGCTGGGGAGGCAGCATAAAGAAGAAGGACGCCTAACACACGGACAAACTGGTGAGGAAGGCAGGCTCTATTGTAGACATGGAGCTGGACAGTTTGACATCCGTGGCAGAGCGTTGGGCACTGAGCAGGCTCCTGTCAACCATGGAGAATCCACTGCATCCACTGAACAGTATCATCTCCAGACAGAGGAGGAGCTTCAGCAACAGGCAGCTGTCACTGTCCTGCTCCACTGACAGACTGAGGAGATCATTCCTCCCCCACACTATGTGACTCTTCAATTCCTCCCGGGGGGTAAACTTTAGCATTATACAAAGTTATTGTCTGCTTTACCTACATTTTTATCACTCTTTAATTTAATATTGTTTTTTTATCAGTATGCTGCTGATGGAGTACGTGAATTTCCCCTTGGGATTAATAAAGTATCTATCTATCTATCTATCTATCTATCTATCTATCTATCTATCTATCTATCTATCTATCTATCTATCTATCTATCTATCTATCTATCTATCTATCTATCTATCTATCTATCTATCCATTATAGCCTGCATATCAGTACATATGTCCACTCAGTGTGCATAACTGTAAGATCAAAGATACAAGAAAACAGCTTAATTTATGGCACTATATACAAGCTTCTGATTCATACTGATGCATTTTTTTTTTTTTGCTGGAAACCAGCTTACTGTTCTGCCACTACCAGATGCAGTTATTTGAACCCACTACCACCATCGCTTTTACATCAGTTCAGAACCTTTACCGCTTATTAGTAAAGTATCTCTGGACTTTTCTACTTCTGTCAAAAGTATATTGTGGAAATCGCACAATATTCACCTCAACAGTTCAACATTTTAATCACTTCAGTATTTTACATGTTTTTGTTGCCATTCTTCATGCATTACAGTAGGTCCTTAATTGATATTCCAAAATCCCACATTATTTAATTATATAATTTGCATTGCATTAGTTTTGGTCCATATTCTAAGTGGCTACTTTTATCAAATTTTTAGGGGCCATGACTCTTAAAGGGAAATTACTATGGGCTGTAAGAAAACATAACAACAGAGATCCACCCTGTATATTGTTGAAAACTAATACAGTAATCCCCCGCCTATCGCAGAAGTTACGTTCCAGACCCACCCGCAATAGGTGAAAATCTGCGATATAGAAAGGCCACTTTTTTTATAGTTTAAGCCTTAAAATACCCATCCCACACGCTGTAAACACATGTAAACTTATTAAAACACACTTTGTAAACACATGATATGTGGATGTTGGGCTAAGGATATGAGTAACATCTCTTTATTATAAAACATTTTAACTTCACGCAAGACAAGGCAGTGAGACAGGATAAGAGCTGGTGTACAGGCTTTTAAATGATTGACACGCAGAGTGACAAGCTGAAAAAGCTTCTTGGCAGATGCAACACAGAGCCAGCACGAAGTCCACTTCTCCTTAGCGTGCATTTTGCTCCCCCCCTTCACAACAGGAAGTGGCAGGAGCATAGCGTGCCTCCTTGGGGGAGGAGGGGTTTGAGCGAAGCGATCACCAGATCCGAGCACTTCTCCTTATCATGCATTCAGCCGTCACCCCCACTTCAGAACGCAAAGAGCAAACAGAACAGCAAACTTGGCAGAAGCAGCACAAAACCAGTAGCTGATCTGTCCACTTCTGCTTAGCGTGCGTTCAGACTCCCCCCTTCACAACGCGGGGAGCATTATAAGTGCTGCGAGAAAGAGATTTAACCACGCCCAGGGCAGGAAATAAAGGACAAATATTGTTTTTACAAAAGTTTTAAAGTAAAAATGAAAATAATGCATATGTAACAATTCCCATGAAAATAGCAATCTCTTTAAATTGTTTATCTGGTAAATCAAACGAGGGGGTGGGCAAGCGAAGAGAGCAGGGGGCGGAGCCCCCTAGTGATAATAATAGTATTTATAAAGCCGCGATGTAGCGGGGGCGCGATAGCTGAACCGCGATAGAGCGGGGGATTACTGTAAGCTCAAATGACTGATACAGTGGAACCTCGGTTCATGACCATAATTCGTTCCAAAACTCTGGTCGTGAACCGAGTTGGTTGTGAACCGAAGCAATTTCCCCCATAGGATTGTATGTAAATACAATTAATCCGTTCCAGACCATACAAAGTGTATGTAAATATATTGTTTTTAAAGATTAAGCACAAATATAGTTAATTACACCATAGAATGCACAGTGTAATAGTAAAGTAATGTAAAAACATTGAATAACACTGACACAAAACACCCAGGCTCCCTGCTCAGCTGCACAAACAGGCTCGCTCGCTCTCTATCTCTCTCTCTCTCTCTCTCTCAGCAGAACGCACCCTCCCCCTCTCTCTCAGCAGCATGCGCTCGCTCTCTCTCTCTCAGAACAGAGAGGAACATTTGAACAAATCCGAACTTTAATTTAAAAACAGGAGTTCAGGCAGGCAGGCACGCACGTGCAGGTAGGCACGTCTGACCGAGAACAATGCAACACGTGCGGAAATCATTGGCGCACACAAACCGAAAGTGAAACTGGCTTGTTCGTATACCAAGTGTGTGGTCGTGAACCGAGGCAAAAGTTTGGCAAACTTTTTGGTTGTGAACCGAGTTGTACGTGTACCAAGACATTCGTGAACCGAGGTTCCACTGTACTGAGATTACTATCTGGACAGAGTGAATAAGTGGACTGAGTGGTTTTATAGTGGGAGAGCAGGAAGGGTGTTTCGTAGGGCAAGGAAGTAACATGAGGTCATCTGTAAGAGCCAGGTCATTTGTAGGGATCGTAAGTGAGGTCAGGAACAGGTGGATTTGAGTTGCTTAACACTAGAATTTCCAATGCCAACAAAAAAACTTGTAATCCCGGTCCACCTTAAATCCCTTAGCACCTCTCCATCAGTGTCTTTTGTGTTCTAAATGTGTCGATCAGAAAAAGCAGCAAGGAGCCTTCTATCCCATCCCCCCACCAATGCCATTCCTTATTCAGGAAAAGATCCTAGTCATCCCACAGGAGAAAGACTTTCCGAGACTAAGGTCATAAAGCTTATGGAGCCGTAACTTGACAAAGGCAGAACTGTAACAACAGTTGTGCAAATTGCAACTGGAGCTTCCACCTGCAGCTAAAGTCATTCGCGTACTGAAGTAGCATTGCACATGTAGTTTGTCAGCATGCCGCTCAGTCACCTCGATTGGGCTGTCCATGTTCTTAAACAGCTGCCTTCGGAACTTCTCGGTGTTGCTGGGAGGTTGTTTATGAGAGTCTCACAAGCGTGTTGCTCAGCAACCTTCCTCACATTTTTGATATCTGGCTATAGCCAGTGCCCAATTTTCCCCCAGATCTCAAATGCTTGCACTCTGGTATGCCGCTCCATTTAGAATTTCCAGTTGAGCCACTTCCTCGCCTGCTGGTCCGAGGTCTTACTGTATCTTTTTAGGACCTTGGCCTTTAAAGTGTCATAATTGGTGGTCTGTTCTTCAGAGAGATTATAATAGGCCCACTGCACATCACCCTTCAAGGATGGTGCCAATATGTTTGCCTACTCTGCTCGCACCCAGTGATGTCAAGTGGTGGTACATTTGAATATCAAAAAAATAGGTTTCAATGTGATCACTTTCTGACAAAGGTAACAATACCTGGGATGGTGCCCACGCCTCCGACTCAGCGAGCTGTGTGTGTTTCTCCAATCTGAACCTTCAGATGTTTCAAGTCAGCCACAATGGTGGAAAGGACAGCATTCCGGTCTTGCACGTCATACATCTCATGAAAGCAAAAAGAGCTGGGGATCCACCCTGTATATTGTTGAAAATAAGTAGTCAAAAATGACTGGTACTGAGATCATCTGTCCAGATGGAGCACATAGGTGGACTGCAGGGAAGGAAGTAACATGGGGTCATCTGTAGGGGTTGGAAGTGAGGCCAGGAACAGGTGGAAATGAGTTGCTTAAGTGTTTTTTTCTTCTGAAGGTCTTTGGGGAGAGAAGGAGAGGCATTAGTACTCGGCACCAACCCCTGGTCTGGCGTGTCAATATCCCGATATGAACCCTTCGACTCCCTCCCAATTGCATATGTGTGACAGCATAGTTTCATTTCACCAGTGTGGCAATTTTGTCTTTTCACTATTCTGCATAAAAGCCTTTGAGAAATGGGTAAAAGAACAGGGTGAAAAACTAGTGAGAAGAGTTTATCGCAAAACCAGGCCCTGGCCATTTTACAGATAGAAGGAGAGTGAACAGAGTGGGTGTTTTGTGATAGTTCTAAGTAGATCTTAATGGCTTTACATTTTAGTCTGTGAAAGTAGAGTAAATATACAGTGGGGAGATAGCAAATAATGAATTAAGATGAATATACACCACTTTCTATAGCCGCTTTCTGTCCCCATTAAATAAATTACCGTACCAAATTGTAACGGAGACACTCAAAACACTTTCAAAAATGGACACGGAGAAAAGGATGTTTGCTTGTTGTGACTCTCTGAGCTTATTTAACTTTCTCAACTATAGTGTTGCTTTTTGCCTCTCACTTCCCACATTGAATAAAATGCAACTTTATTAATTGAGCTCTGCACACATCTTATTTCATTCATTCCTAATGTGAATGTTGAAACAACTAATCTTTCATTTGGCAATGACCAGTGATAACATTCATAATAGTTCTTTTCTGGGTTTTTTTTGTTTAGAAAAGCAAAAACATTTTCATCTGTGTGTTTCAATATATAATACAGAAAAAAAGAGAATAAAGTAACCATGCAGAGAAAAAGAGGGTAGCAAGTATGAAAGGGAAAGGATACTTGTTTATCCTTCTCATTATTATTGTATGGGATCTTTCAACAAAGACTGAAATCCAATATGGTACATATAACAAAACATGTAAATATCAACAGACAATCATAAACAATTTACAGCACAGGAAATTAAGTGAAAGAGAATTTTAAAAAAATATTCCCTCATAAACATTTTTAAGTCATAGTAGTAATCTGAAATCTTACCAAATCAATTTTTATTAAGAACTGTTTGTCTACTTCCACACTGATGCAATTGTTTTATGTTCCTTATACTCTTTATGTAGTCTAAGCAAATGTGGGCTCATTCACTTTTATCCTGCTTACAGGCGCCATGCAAAAAGCCATAGGCTGGTCTAAAATGACTGACATTCCAACTGACTGTTTCCATGGCAACTATATGAGCGCTCCTGTAAGAGTGCTTCTGTGCCTGCACTACATCTTCAATCAGATCTTAAGGGCTGCATTAATTCTGACATTGCCACACACTACAGTGTTAGCTGATGCTTACTTTTTCTTTATGTATAATGTCATTCTTGGCACTAAAAATACATATATATGCATTGTCTTTCAATTTCTGTTGCTAAAATTGTACTTAAAGGGTTTAAACCTGCTGCTTCAAAATCAGTCTTAGCCATAAAGAAAAAGGTTTGTCTTTTTACTTTGGTAAATTAGTACCTTATTGGGTTTTAAGCTTGCAACTTAATCTACTTTACAACTGAATCTTAAGACAAAGTGTAAAACAAAAGTGATATAACATTTTGCATTTTACAAAATATATATACAAATAAGAGGACAACAGGACCATCACATGTCATATGTTAATGGTATTTCGCTTGTACCACTGTTGCTAAGGTTGACTCAAGTCACCTGCATACAAAAATATCTTTTGTGGTATGTACAATTTTAGTTTAATACAGTTGACATTTTAGTCTTAAAATTTGCAGTAATAAACATAAACCTTGTGGCATGCATCAGAATCTGATTGGATATTTTTTGCATACAAAACAGTGAAGTCTTAAGGGGTGGCATGAAGGCAGTGTGAATAATGTTTCCGGCTCACAGTTCTTGGACCTGTTTGACTGACTTCTGTGTCTAATTTGCATTTATTTCCTGTCAGCTTCTTCCAGGGACTGTGATTTGATCACACAGTCCCAGCACATTATATTATAGAAGGTTGTCTAGTAACTTCAATTTGTACTGCCATAAGTCAGCATGAACATGTAAACAAGTGCTCCTGATAGGCAAAAAAAAATAAATAATTTTCAACTTGTAAAGCAGTTTGAGCTACATCGTTTGTATGAAAATACAATACATAAATAAATGTTGTTGTTGTTGTTATTCCAGTACATATTTCAAATTGCTCAATACAAATGTTTCACATTGTAAATCCACAGGTTCTCCCATTATTGGAATCTGCTGTTCCTAGTTTAGAGTCATGAAGAAATGGATCTTATCCAGGCAGCTAGGCAATAAGACAAGAGCCAACACTGAAATAGATGCCAGTCTTTCACACTGCTTGCTTACTTGCTAGTCCAAATTCCCTAATAGAGAGTTATGGAGAAAACCCATATGGAAGCACACCAAAAGTACCAGGAATCTAACCATGGTCCAAATGGTGAAAAGCAGCACCACAACTTGCTATGGCATTCAACTTTTCATACTTAGCATGAAGTTGAATTAGAATGTAATTGAAGTGGAAATCTATAAAGATGCTATGTCGGTTACAGATTGTTGCTTTTTGTGAATAATGAATTCTTACATACAAAGGCATTTTGTCAGATGAAGGAATATTATCAGTAAAGAATTCCATTAGCTTTGGTCCATTATTATTGCCTGTGCCTAACCTAGTAAAAAGTGTAAGCCTGAAAGGCAAGAGGAGTGTTTTGTGTATGCCAAATTTTCCTCAACATATGCTGTACTTTAGTAGAATTTTTTTAATAATATAGTTAACTTGGACCAGATGGATGGTAAAATGTATTTCAGGTACTTTTTTGTCAATACAATTTCTAGGCACAGGGTTTTTCTATTAAGGAGAAAAGCTTTATAAAGTGATTTGATTTATCTACCTCAAATCAAAACCTTGACTTTAAAGGATTGCTCCTAATTCCCTCTTTTAGCTGACCTTAGTTAACCATCAAAGGATATTTTAAATGATACCTTTTAAGACTTACATAGTCAAACCTAATTATTAAACAGAAAAAAATACTCAAAAAGTAAATAAATCACAAGTCTTAATATCAGTAATGAGCAGAATGGGGTGCATAAAGGAAAGGAGCAGTTCTGTATTTGTTCTTTAATACTAGACATTGTTTGTGAATCAAACCTCATGACAACATATTTGTTGTTTCTTCCCTGTGGCCATTTACTGAATGAAAGAGCTCAGAAAATTGACTAAGTAATGTATATATTTATGTATATTGTAGATATTATATTTTTATATGATTAATAACTATTGTTTTAAAATCTGAGTGAACATTTCTGTAATCACCCATTTATATATATTGCCAGATTATTTGTGGTTTTATTCATTGGATAGCTATCATATATTTATATATTTGATGTAAAATAATTTCTTGAATATGTCTTCCTGGTTTTAATGTGCACAAATACTATTTTAAACTTATTAATGACAGGTGAAATGATTGATGTGGAGGGAAGTAAATAATTGAAGTATTTCTGATGCCATGTCATCTGTATGCTTGTTTTATTAGTTCCACTTTACTTTTGCATTTTGTTTCAGTTATATGACCCCTTTTATTAATATTTAAATTTTAATTCAGATTAATTGGAGCAATATAACAGACATGTGTTTCAGCATCAATAAAAACCTGTAAGAAAGATATTGAAATTGTACAATTTTTCATTTCTACTATAAAATGAATCAGTTTCTGTATGTTTTTCATTATTTATAATGATTGTCTATGTCATTTATAATGACAGACAGACAGGTAGGTGCAGTAGAGAGATATATACATGCCTACACAAATACAAGTCTATTTATCCCAAGGGGTGAATGCAGTAATATACCTGCCCACACATATTAATAGTAATTTGATTAGTAGTTGTATCATTCAAAGCAGATAAAAAAGTGTTACTTGAAAACATTTTCAGACACGAGAAAATGCAAAACTTTTTTATTTTACCAACTGCACAAAGAGCTTATATGTTGTATATTCATAATATTTACTTTTTACACCAACACATTATTCCATTATACTTACCAAATAAATTAGTTATAAAAAAGCATTGTATACTCTAGAAAACAATATTGCAAGCTTCAGAAAAGAACTGCAAACAGTTTATTTATTAAAAATACAAATTAATTGCATAACATTCAAGTAATTCCCCTGGGTGTACCTATTATATTTAGTAAATTGGCTAACTGCAGTATTACAGCTCACAGTCTTAAACCAATTTTCATTGAACTTAATCAAATCACTGCTCCTCTGTCCTTTATTGTGTGATTCATAGTAAGTTCACTGCTGTGAAGTTACCTCCAGGGTATATATAATTAAGGATTATGGCATTTGGTGTAACCTATGGCTGGTGGTATGGGAACAAAATGACAGGAGCTCCACCAACTGCTAACTGTAAGACACTGAGCAGAATATTCAGTACAAAGTAGTTTCAATTAGTTTTGTAATTAGCTATTTAAATGTTAGCCCTGATCTTAAACATGTACTGTTTCCATTAGGTCCATGACTTACTGATGCATTGTAGTAATTTGTATACGTAGTTTAGAACTGTAGAAAATCCAGCCCTGTAATAATAACTTTAGTGCATTTTTGCTAAGGTTTTCGGGCCCTGTTTATATATATATTATGCAATCTTGTTGTTAATTATACAAACCTGTTGTGATCTACTTAAGTCATTTTTGATCAAGCATTAAATCATGTTGCATTTTTCAAAAGATATTAAATCGGCAGGCAAGCTCCAGATGTATATATATATTTGATATATTTGTATGCCCATATATATATATATATATATATATATATATATATATATATATATATATATATATAATTTTTTCCCTCTCTCTGCAGGAAAAGCAGCTTGAACATGCCAGGCAAGCCTTTATACAGAGGGACAAATCCAGGAGTGGAATCATAACGGCTCTGGACTTCAGAGACATCATGGTCACCATCCGACCACATATGCTGACCCCATTTGTGGATCAATGCCTTGTAGCTGTAAGTTTAAAAAGTGAAAAAGTGGTGAAAGAACAGTACCTCCATTTACAGTTTTTATATGGAAGCATTTCAGTCTATTTACATATTTGCTATTTTACAATTTTTACATCTGGCTTGATGATATCTCATATAATTTTCTACCAAAATAAAATGCTGTTATGTGTGTGTGTGTGTGTATATGTTTGTGTATGTATATATATATATATATATATATATATATATATATATATATATATATATATATATATATATATATATAATATAATATAATTTAAGTGTGAAGTCCTCCACTTCAAAAAAATGTACATTTTATATGAACAGCACCAAGGTAAAAGTTAATAAAAACAAGGCATATGTTTGTCAGCTGATTACCTAGCTTCTATGTTTTTGATACTTTTAGAAACATTTTCAATGAAATCTATTCAATAAATCTTCAAATGGTAGAAACTGTTTCATTGCACTGGAGAGCGGCGATGTGATGTATGTTGAATAGTACATGCAAATAAGAATTCCAGTGCATTCAGTACACAAGACTATAATGACTCTATAAACCTGTGAACCTGTAGATAATCATGAACAGCATTATTTTTATAACATGAAAAATGTTTATTTGTTGTGTTTGGTAAATTATGTGCTTAACATTACAAAGTTCAAGTCTCATATTGGGCCTTCTTTGTGGAGTTGGCTAGAGATTTTGTCTTTGACTCTTTTACCTAACTCATGTTATCTGATTATTTGGTTTACTAAACTAATTGTCCCTATGTGGACACTGTGCTTTGTGCTGGCATCTCATGAAAGAAAGGATTCTAGTGTTGCTATCTCTGAATGACCTCACAGTTTGGGAAACTAATAGATAGATATAAAATTTCAAGTTAAGTTTCAACACTCAAGGCTTCAAATTATGTAGTTTATTTTTCCTGTATTATTGGTTCATATATTTTACAAAAGTTTACTAAAACAAAACAGCAAAAGTCCTCTATGGCAAAGGCTGCAGCACCATCTACTGGCTGGGATGGTTTTCTTTGCAGAAGCTGAATTGTCTACTGTATATGCCACTTTTATCACAATATACTGCAAATGTTTTATTCCTGATTTAGAAAACCTGTGACAAGAGCTTGGTAGCACAGTAGGCCTGATAAAAAGCTAACAATTCTTTATGCAAAACAGAAATGTAAATTCTGATGCTGTAAAATGAGAAAATACCACCGCTATTTTTAGACCTTATACATTCATTTTTTTTCTTGTTTATTAGATGCTACTTCTTGTATAAAAAAAAGAAAGAAAAGAAAGAAAAAGACATTTAATTTACCGTTTAAAGCTAGTATTTTCTTAAATTACTACCTTGGTTGATGCTGTGATTAACATGAGAATTTATTTCCTGATGGTTAGATGGCTTAGAATTATGTTTATAATTAGCAATTAAGTTGTGTTTAAAAAATACTTAAGTTTAATAGATAAAATACTACCTTGGCATGTGCTGTTCAAAACAGATACTATTTTTGGTGTAAATTTAGATTTTATAGTTGCTTTTATTTACCATTCCTTTTAGGCTGCTGGAGGTTCGACTTCTCACTATGTCAGTTTCTCCTACTTTAATGCATTTAATTCCTTGCTCAACAACATGGAAGTTATCAAGAAGATATATAGTACATTGGCAGGTTCCAGGAAAGATACTGAAGTCACTAAAGGTTAGATTTTTGTCTTTCCTGTTATGTTGCCCCTTGAGTTTTCCCAGCTTACACATCTAGCATTCCCCATGTGCTTTACTTAATGCATGCATTTTGCAATATCTGTGACCAATCCTTTTGCAGCCTGTATTTCGGAGTTTTCTATTTACCTTGTTCCTTTTTTCTATCATTCCCTTTGACTTTAATAACATACTTAAGAAACCTGAATTGAAAAACCTGGGGATTGTAAAAGTTAGTAAACTTGTTTGGCTCTATGCCAAATCATGACTTTTTCAAGACAACCTGGCCATGTTACTGAAGAATTCAGCTTGCGTTGTCACAAAAATAAAGCCATGTTATAATTCAGGAAAGAGATTTTTATTAAACTTATATTGACTTTTATTCTTATGGAAGGTTACAACTGAAGCTAAAAGGATTCATTAAGTGTAGCCTATTGGGTCTAAAGCAGATTTCCACATCCCTTGGTTTCTCCTGTTTTCACTGACCCAAATCTGATTAATACCTTATGTTAAGACAGATCAATATTTAAAAGTCCTGCTATTAAGTCCTAAATAACGTAAAGTACCTTCAGGATATTTATTAATTAAAACCCATTTTAACATGGAACATACTATCAATATTAAATTCAGTTTTTCTTCAGACAAATAATTTTGCATTCTTTAGCAGCCGAGTCACTGGTTAGACTGTACCTATTATGTGAGTTTTGTTTGATTCTAAATTGCTTTTCCATTTTGATAATAATATAGGCGGCACGGTGGCGCAGTGGTAGCGCTGCTGCCTTGCAGTAAGGGGACCTTGGTTCGCTTCCCGGGTCCTTCCTGTGTGGAGTTTGCATGTTCTCCCTAGTCTGTGTGGGTTTCCTACGGGTGCCCCGGTTTCCTCCCACAGTCCAAAGACATGCAAGTTAGGTGCATTGGCAATCCAAAATTGTCCCTAGTGCGTGCTTGGTGTGTGCGTTTGTGTGCCCTGCGGTAGGCTGGCGCCCTTCCCAGGGTTGGTTTCCTGCCTTGCGCCTGTGTTTGCTGTGATTGGCTCCAGCAGACCCCCCCCTGACTCTGTAGTTAGGATATATTTTAGTGGGTTGGATAATGGATGGATGAATAATAGTACATTTATGATAACTGTATTATTAGCCAGGATGCTGAATGATAATGGTCAACATAAATGTAGAATTTTGCTGTTCTCTTTATCTCTTTCCATTTTGTGTTTACTTTGCATTGTATTTACCTTATTACCAAGTGTAGTAAATGTTATTAATATTTCATTTGATTTTTTTGCTTTTCTGTGTATGCAAGATAGTTTACAAATAAGCATGTCTTATTACAGTGTATTTAATACTAAACATATAGTGAAATAATAAAATTCACAATTATTTGTGACAGTGATTAAGGTGGTGACACCAGAAGTTTATGGTGTGTTGTCATGCAAGCACTTACTGTATGCTTATAGTCTTGTAATTTTGGTGAGTGTTAATTGGAGTTAAAGAAGATAGAGAAATAAAAGGCTTGTAGAAGCAACAGGCATGAAAATGAAGAAAGGAAAGATCAATGTGTTTGTCGAAGGTGAAATAACAGAAGACATGGAATTTGATGCATAGCCATGGGGCATATACTTTAAAGTTGTTAAAAGAATCTCATTTCAGTAAATGGACTGCAGAAAGTGAGTTCATAAATGCTTAATTGAGTGAAGGGTATTCTACATCAGGACAGTTTTGCATTGTTATATCTGAAAGAAGTAGCAGATGACGATGTAGTGTAAACTTCTTTGGGGATAGCTCTTCTGTGTTGAATACAGATGGTGATATAGAGAATAAGATATTTTTTTAAAAGAAGTTCTTGCATTTAAAAGTAATTTGTGTTGAATATTTGCTCTGGTACAATATTTTGCATTTCTTCTTTCAGTTTTACAATTAGGATGATGCAGATTTACAAATCCTGAAACATTTCACCTCACAGTTGTCTGAAGAATCTATAAATTTAATGGTTTGTTTAATTTTAAATGTGCAGAAGAGAGATGCTGAGTATATTGGGAGAAAGATGTTAAGGGTAGAGTTGCCAGGAAAAAGGAAAAGATAAAGGCCTAAGTGAAGGTTTATGGATGTGGTGAGAGAGGACATGCAGGTGGTGGGTGTAACAGAGCAAGATGCAGAAGACAGAAAGATATGGAAAAAGATGATCCGCTGTGGCTACCCCTAACAGCCGAAAGAAGAAGAAGAAGTGTTAATTGCAGAATGTTTTTAGTAAAGGCAAATATCTGGTAATATTTTTACCTATTCATTTTGCTGCAGATACATTAGTTTGTAAAATATTGAAAATGGAAGTGAAGGTCTGCAATATGGTTTGCACATTTGTGACTAGTAATCCACAACGGGAGAAAATGAATCACATACCTTAAAATAGCTTTTTATTACTAAGCTTTTGACAACCTACCAGGTGTCATCATCAGAGGAAAATGAATAGACATAGAGGAATAAATATTACTTTGCTATTACATTGCATTGTCTGAGAAATCAAATATTTTAAAATGTATTCTGTTACCTGTCATGGACTGGTAGCATGGCTAGTACATTAATAAACATTTATAGTATGTCTCTTTTGTATATTATAAATATTTATCCTAGCTTTTAAACAGTGATGCAGTGCTTAGCAGTGATATCTCAGAGCTCCAAGAGGATGAGTTAGAATCTCAGAATGTTTACTGTGTGGAGTTTGTCTGATGTCTGAATGGGTTTTTCTCCTGTGTACTCAGTGTTTCTGCCAGAGCTGAATGATAGATGCTTTAGGTGTACCCAGCAATGGACTGGCATCCCATTTGTGTTTTGTTCCTTGTGTACTATGCTCTCCTTGACCCTAAATTGAAATCAGTTCATCAGTTCATAACTGACAGACTAAATGCATCTTTAAGGTTTACGGGTGTTTGCATTTTTGTATCTCTTTGTGATAACTTTTTTCAATATGTCTGTTTGTACAGAAGAGTTTATTTTGGCTGCACAGAGGTTTGGTCAAGTGACTCCTATGGAAGTAGAAATTCTCTTTCATTTGGCTGATTTATCAGAACCACGTGGGTGAGTTAAACCTGTCCATCTGATTTCCATTTTTTGTGCTAGATTAACCTCTTAGAACCTACCTATTTAACATAAACATGGAATTTTGCCTTCTTTTATGAAAAGTAGTTTGTATTGTAATTATTATTTTAGTTTTATAATGGTTTATTTTGTGCGGTGATTACTTGTCTTCACTTATCTTTCAGCTGTTGCAGATTAAACTTTTTGACACCAAAATGTATAATGTCACAATAACAAAAAATGAGCCCAGAGACCATATTTAGGTCCCATAGATGCCCATTCTCACTCACAGTAACTGGCAAACATAGCTCAGCTCAGTTTAATGGTTGAGAGGGTATTCTTTTAGTAAAAGTATTCCATCTGCTCTTTTTTCTAAATGTATCTATTTTGGTTGTAGTCAGAAAGTAAAATTTTTGTTTCAGTAGTCCATAATACTTGGTTTATATAGGATGCAGGGTGTCATTTTTACTGTTAGATCTGTGTTTTATGTACCTTATGAAAGATATCCATATTATTTTAATTGGCAAATCAAGGAAAATAAGCCCAGTGTGAATGTGTTATATTTATGTGTATGTGTGTGGGCTGTACAATTGACTGCTGGTTTGTCCATGGATGGTTCCTGCCTTGCACTCAGTACTGCCAGAATAGGCCTTGGGCCTCCATTTTCCTGTATTGGATTATGTATGTTTAAAAGATTATATGTGTTTTCTGTATTGGATTTTGGATTTTAAAAATGTTGAAAGAAACTTTAACTAAACAGATGTAATTATTTTGGGCAGAAGCAGGAAAAAATGACATTAAAATTATAGATGGAGCAGAGTAAAGTATGCAATTCTACGTCACACAGTATGATGTAGAAAGCCATTTCCCCTTTCAGTCACTAGTATGGCTCAAATATTTTTCCATTGTTCTCATTTTGTCATTCTAACTAAAGTTCCTAATCATTGGCAATCCTTTGGAAGACAGGCAACTCATTTATCACCCTAAAATCTAAAGCTGTAATATATTTTTTTTATTATTACTAGGGGGCTCTGCCCCCTGCTCGCTTCGCTCACCAGCCCCCATGGGGACCTCACGTACTTGTCATTTCCCGGATCTGACGCTTGCGACAAATCATGCTGTGGTTTTGGATAAAACCAAATATTAACTCTGTCTTTGATATCTCTGTCTGTCGAAACTATTATCACTGACAAGTCATCACTTGTTGGTTTATTATATACTAGCAAAATACCCACGCATCGCAGCGGAGAAGTAGTGTGTTAAATAAGTTATGAAAAAGAAAAGGAAACATTTTAAAAATAACTTAACATGATTGTCAATGTAATTGTTTTGTCACTGTTATGAGTGTTGCTGTCATTAAGGATTTGATTATCATTATTTCTTTCAATCCGGTTCATATTTGGAGGATGTGTTGTGTTCAAGCTACATTCTGTGTCAATGTAAAGATAACAGGTTTCATTCATCGAAGTGTTCACTACCCAAATCGCTACTCGTGAATCTAAGATGTTTAACAGGCATTCCCGGTATTAAGTTGTGGAATTGCCTGCGAGTATTTAGCGACAGCGTCTCTATGAACTTGTGGATTTGCCTGCGAGTATTTAGTGGCAGCGTCTCTATTAAGTTGTGGGTTTTCCTGCGAGTATTTAGCGACAGCATGTCTATTAATTTGTGGATTTTTCTGTGAGTTTTCGGTAGAAAAACTCGGTTTGAGTTTCATGGTTTGTTTCAGTTACGTTAGTATTTGCAGGACTTGTGCTGAAGTGACATTCGGCATTTGTCAAGCGTTGTAAGCATACAACCGGCTTCAACGATAACTTTGCATCCAGCTTTTGACAGTTGAAACATTCATAAACATCAAAGTGTCCACTACTCAAATCGTCACCTGTGAATCTAAGGTGTTTAAGAGCCATTGGCGGTTCTCCAAAGGCGACAATCGAACAATTCAGCGGCAGCCATCAACTCACATGCAGAAGCATAGGTGAAGGGCTTAAGCATTTCGCTCTTATAGTGCTCCTGTGTAGTATAATTATCTCCTCTACCGTCATCAGTCCACACCTTGAACCTGTCCCAGTCAATCAATACACAAGACACAATGTTCCTCCGGATATCAAGATTGAGTCTGATATGGCTGTGCAATATATAACACAGAGAATGTAAAAGGCAGGCGGCATCTCCGGGCATAGAAACCACTCGGTAAGTGAGAGTTCTTTGATCGATGGTGATCACCTCGATAGACATCTAACTACCCAAATCGCTACTCATGAATCTAAGATGTTTAACAGGCATTCCTGGTATTAACTTGTGGATTTGCCTGTGAATATTTAGTGGCAGCATGTATATGAACTTGTGGAGTTGCCTGCGAGCATTTAGCGACTGCGTCTCTATGAACTTGTGGATTTGCCTGCGAGTGTTTAGCGGCAGTGTCTCTATTAAGTTGTGGATTCGTCTGCGAGTATTTAGCGACAGCATGTCTATTAACTTGTGGATTTTTCTGCGAGTATTTAGCGACAGCGTCACAAAGTTGTTTCCGTCTAACTGCATCAGAAAATGTACCACGACGTCTGACACGCCTCTTTTTTACTGTTTTCTCACAGCTTGGATTGATGCTGTCATAATCGGTTTGAGTTTCATGGTTTGTTTCAGTTACGTTAGTATTTGCAGGACTTATGTTGAAGTGACATTCGGCATCTGTCAAGCGTTGTAAGCATACAACCGCCTTCATTGATAACTTCGCATCGTAATAAACGAACAGTAAATCAGCGGAGAAGCCATGGATTAAATAAAAAGGCTGCAGTTATCAGCCGGGAGACGTGAATACTGTGGCGAAGGGAATGAAGAGACTGGTGCGACGGACAGCCTTATATGGGCAGGCAGTCAATTATGTGGGAGGCGTGGGGATGGGAGACGCAATATAGGCAGTCAGCCAACTACGTGGGAGGTGTGGTGATGGGGGACGCAGTGCCGCCTGACACGGCGACCGAGCTGCAGGCTATGGATGTATATATGTACGCAAGTAGGATTCAGTTATGACAGTTACGCGTAGAATTTCGAAATGAAACCTACTTAACATTTGTAAGTAACCTGTAAGGAATGAGCCTGCCAAATTTCAGCCTTCTACCTACACGGGAAGTTGGAGAATTAGTGAGGAGTGAGTCAGTCAGTCAGTCAGTGAGGGCTTCGAGTTTTATTAGTATAGATGCAAGCGTGATCTTTCTGATTCAAATAGAATCCAAGAAAACTTCTTTGTCTGTGTTTTTCAGATAAATTTAGCGTAAAGTGCGATACTTTTGGACGTATGGATTTGTATCCATTATTGGATATAGAATTTCTAATACATCTGGTCGTTTAACTCTTTCAATTCTATGTTGCATCGCTTCTCCGTAATCATAAATATAAACCTGACCGAATTGTGATTTCTTTGAAATTAAACTTGTAGTAGCTCTGTCATGTCACCTATGTCCATATATTTGATCTCTTTTTGCTGTTTTGTTATTTCACAGAGTAATAATTTCCGTTTGTTAGCAGTAATGCGATCTTTACTATCAGTTTTTTGAGACTTTCGAATTTTAGTACTTTCATAATCACTAACCTGCTCTGCATGTGTATCTCACCGGCGTTTTTGAACCACTTTATGACATCCTACTTTGGCTTCTACTCTTTGTCTTTTCTTCTTCTACTGTTTGTCTTTTATTTCCTCCACCTCTTGGACCTGTAGGGGTTTCAGTTCATCTCTTAGCACAAAGTCTCATCTTGCGGGATATGAAATTATCTCTCTGAAAAAGTCTTGTTTCGTCCCAAGATTTTTTTATATAATAGAAATAAAATATTTTATTTTCTTAATATTTTTAAGTTCATTTATGAGCAGAAGTACCTAAAGGCTACAAGGCAGCTCTGACATTGTAAAATGGACTGATGATTTTTTTTATTTTATGAAAAAGATATACTCTGTTATTGAAATAAATTATACTAAAATTGTGAAATTAATTGTAAACAATTAATATATGCATATCAAAATCTGATAGTTCAATTAAGACTAATTTTATTAATCTTTTAATGTTCCTGCAGACCCATTCTTGTAATCATTTCACTAGTGTGTACTGTACTTTTTTTTCGTTAATGGTTTAACTTGTACAAAGAAATAACTGTTGGACCCAACCACGTAACACATGCATGTGATGCTACATGCTTTTTGCCACTGGAAACAGTGCAGCAAGAAAATGCTATTTGTCAAACTGTAGTCATACTACAACAGTTGATCATTCCTGAATATATTTATCAAGATCAGTGTTTGGCTTGAAGAGCTGTCATTGTCAACATATATGTAACTAAATGCAATCATATTTTCCCCTCATTAAACAATTTAGCACAATTGTATATAATGCACTGTTTTTTTACAAAAAAAAATTTGTATTAGAAGCATATTGAAATAAGTATTTTAAGTTTGATATTTGTGTTGCTAGAATTAAGTGATAGAAGTTGATAGTATTGAAACAGCAGTGTTTCAGTTATTTATGATATTGTAACTGTGCTGGAATTAGATTTTCCACTGCACAGGATGATATTTGGAAATATGCACCTTCCATTTTGAGTGAGTAATATTTTTCAGTGTTATCATATGTGGATTAAAAACAAATATTCCTTTCTCACATATTAATGAACATTTTTTTCCAACATTCCAAAAACTTTACTATTGATTAAAATTTTACAGTATTAAACAACTCCATTCAACCTGTTGCAATTAATCTTGTAATCAAAAGTAACTGTTAATTTAAACTGAACTCTTTTTTAATGAGTTTTCTGTGTAGAATCGGTATGAAGAAATAGTATAAAATGAGGGTGCAGACCTATAAATATCTGGGAGTGCAGCTGGATGACAAATTGGACTGGACTGCCAATACTGATGCTCTATGTAAGAAAGCTCAGAGCAGACTATACTTTCTGAGAAGGTTGGCATCCTTCAACATCTGCAGTAAGATGCTGCAGATGTTCTACCAGACAGTTGTGGCGAGTGCCCTCTTCTACGCGGTGGTGTGCTAGGGAGGCAGCATAAAGATGAAAGACGCCTCACGCCTGGACAAACTTGTTAAGAAGGCAGGCTCCATTGTAGGATTAAAGTTGGGCAGTTTAACATCTGTGGCAGAGCGACGGGCACTAAGCAAACTCCTGTCAATCATGAATAATCCACTGCATCCACTTAACAGTGTCATCTCCAGACAGAGGAGTAGCTTCAGTGACAGACTTTTGTCACTGTCCTGCTCCACTGACAGACTGAGGAGATCGTTCCTCCCCCACACTATGCGACTCTTCAATTCCACCCGGGGGAGTAAATGCGAACATTAATTTTATTTTAATTCTTTTTATTTTTATTACTATTTAATTTAATATTGTTTCTTTGTATCAGTATACTGCTGCTGGATTATGTGAATTTCCCCTTGGGATTAATAAAGTATCTATCTATCTATCTAAAATATTTGTATTTAATTAATATGAGAGCATCTAATTCAGGTCTTATTAATGAGCAAAGCCACAATAATTTTTTTGTTTCTGTAAATAAGCACAGAGGTACAACACAATTTCAATTAAATAATATTTATAGATCAAGAAACATCCATCCATCCATTTTCCAACCCGCTATATCCTAATTACAGGGTCACGGGGGTCTGCTGGAGTCAATCCCAGCCAACACACGGCACAAGGCAGGAAACAAACCCCTTGCAGGGCGCCAGCCCACCGCAGGGCACACACGCACACACACACACACACACCAAGCACACACTAGGGACAATTTAGAATCATCAATGCACCTAACCTGCATGTCTTTGGACTGTGGGAGGAAATCCACGCAGATATTGGGAGAACATGCAAACTCCACGCAGGATGGACCTAGATCAAGAAGCAATAATTACAAATGTTTTTTTTTCTTTTTTAGACATGTTCGTTTAGTGGATATTGAAAGAATTGCACCATTAGAGGATATGGTCCACTTATATAATCTGCCAGAAACCCAACAACAGGTAAAAAAATATATATATATATATATATATATATATATATATATATATATATATATGCATATATATAACTTTGCAGATAAATACATAAAAAATTATATAAATGTAATTAACTTGATTTTTTATTTATTTTTTTTATTTCATTCTGGTCTTTCTCTCATAACTACTGTATAATGATGAACAATTAAATTTAGGACTAAGGAAACAAAAAATTACGTAAAGTCATTGCAAATGAGAAATGTGCAAAAGCAGCCCTCTAATTTGGCATCCTGTTATCACACCAGCTGCTGTCATCCTATGGCATCATGTTAAATTGGGCAGTATTTACGCAGTAATGGTCATTAATGCTGAAAGTGACCAATGACGGCAGATTGAATAGTGATTATTGAAAAACTAATTGTCTGACATTTCCTAATAAATACAATGTTTCAAAATGAATGTTGTTTGTATGTTGTTACAGCATGTTATTTGTAGAATATTCTGAAGGGTGACTGTACAAAACCTTTCTTTTGTCTTCTTTTAAATAAATACATATTCCTTAAAATATTTTGCTAGATTACTCAAAAATATACATTTACATGTTAAACAGCAGTTGATTAGCTTCTAGTAGAATCTTCTGATTTGTGTGGAACTGTGCAAAATTTATTACAACTTATATTTTATGTGTAAGAACTTTTCCTAACCTTTTGTATTTTGTAAGTCAAATAATGCACCCTTAGTTTATTTCTCTTCATTACTTAGTAATAATTCAACATTTAAGTTTTCCTAACAAGTTTATAATACAAAAGAGTCTTGAGTGTGGTATTCTAAATTCATGAGTGAGACTTTTCTTAACATACTGTATATAGTTCTATACATTTATGGAAATGTCTATATTTGAATGTACGTGTTGCATGGCTCAATGGCATTTTGTATTTTAGTGTTGTAGTATTTGAAAATCTGTACAGTGTAGAGAACCTATTCATTGAAAAAAGGCAAAGTGTAACAATCAATGAAATTGAAGAGTTTTTTTTTATATCTGTATGTATGTATACACACACACACACACATATATATATATAGAGAGAGAGAGAGAAAGAAAGAGAGATATTCATATATATCAGTCATCCACAACATTAAAACCACCGACAAGTGAAGTGCATGCCATTGATTGTCTTTTTACAAAGGTACCAGTCAAGGGGTGGAATCAAGTGAATAGTCAGCACTTGAAGGCGATGTGTTGGTAACAGGAAAAATGGGCAAATGAAAGAATCTGAGGGACTTAGACAAGGACCAAATTGTGATTCCCTACTGTACAGGGTCAGAGAATCTACAAAATGGCAACTGTTTTGGGGTGTTCCTAGTATGCATTAGTACCTAGCAAAAGTGACCCAAGGAGTGACAACCAGTGAAACAATAATAGGGTCATGGGCACCCATGGCTCATTGAGGCACTTGGGGAGCAAATGGTAGCCTTTTTGGTTCGATCCCACAGAAGAGATACTGTAACACAAGTATGGGGCTGCATAACTGCAGACTGGTCAGAGTGTCCATGCTGAATCCTACCCACTGCAGAAATAGCTTAGCTTAAAATGGACTTTAGAGCATCAGAATTGGACCACAGATCATGTGGATGGCCGTGTGCATGTGCGCTTTTTACCTGGAGAGAGAGATGGCAGCAGGATGCACTATGAGAAGAAGGCCTGGAAGAGGCAATGTGATGCTCTGGCCCATGTTCTGCTGGAAAACATTTGGTCCTGGCATTCATGTGGATGTTACGTTTACATGTACTGCCAACCTAAAGATTATTGTACACCATGTACAACCCTTCATGACAATGGTATTCCCTGATGGTAGAGGTTTCCTTCAGTAGGATAATGCACCCTTCCAACCGGAAAAAAATGTTCAGGAATAGTTTAAGGAACATGATAAAGAGTTCAAGGTGTTGACTTCGCCTCCATATATCCCAAAGCTTAATCTGATCAAGTACCTGTGGGATGTGCTGGAAAAACAAGTCCGATCCATGGAGGTCCCTCGTAATTTTCAGGCGTTAAAAGGATTGTCTTGGTGCCATAGGACATCTTCAGAGGTCTTGTTGAGTCCATGCATTGATGGGTTAGAACTGTTTTAGTGGCAAAATGAGGATTTACGCAGTATATTAGATTAGATTATTTTTAATTTAGATAAATTTTATTACTCCCAAGGGGAAATTAAGTGTATACAGTATATATGCTGTCACACACGTGCGCATGGGAGGCAGCTAAAGGGCTTGAGTGAAGGCAGTTCGGAGGCATGCCGGGGTGTGGCAGAGTGCACTGACTCTTTTTCTCCCTTGCCTGTAGACCATCCCCGGGGGATTTCACCTGGATCACCTGACATCACTTCCGGGACTGAGCCAATGGAAGTCGGCCACACCAGCTCCAGTCCCTCTGATGTCACCTCCGGCTACGAGCCAATGGTGGAAGACCACGTGCCGGATCCATACGACCTCACTTCCTGTCTCCCCCTTTAAAACCTGCCCCTTTTCCTTTGTTTCTTCAGTCTTGTTTTGGACTCGGTTGTGTGCACTTCAGTGCTCTGTATTTTGTTAAAAGAAAACGACTTTTGCAGCCAGGATACCACAATATATGGGTGGCTGCCCCAACTCTTCATCTGTCAATGTCTCGTTCTTGTGACAGTGGCGTAGTCGGCAAGATGGAGAAGTCCCGGAGGAGAAGGGGACAGGACCTGCAATATACCCAGGTGGGAGCGTACCGGGGCCGAGTATTCAGGCGGGGAGGGTGCCCCGTGGTTCGGCGTGACCCGGTGCGGGCTCCGCTCCCGGCACTCATAACTAGCCCATCTGGAGTGGCCAGGGAGTGTGCGGGTGGGGCTCACAGAATTGGGCTGCCCTGGAGGGGGGAGGCAAAAGGGACTCAGTATGCTCTCTTGGGGGAGAGTGCCTGCCTCCCTGCGAAACCAAAGCCCCATTTACCACCTAGGGGTGCCCCAGACTGGCAGGGGAATAAAATAAAACATGGAGGTTGGACCCTGACGGCCAACCAACAAACAAGCCTGGTCCTTATGGGCAATGGTAGGGCATTGGCTACGCCATTTGAAAACACGCCCTACCAAATAATAGAGCAGGTAGCTTGCTATCTGCTCCTGGAAGCGCTTCCCCGTGGCTTCACCCAGCCGGTTTGGGGCGAGCGGTTCAAGAACATGGCTGAGCTCATAGAGCTTATGGAGACGCAGAGGGCGGCCTCACACTCTGGGGAGCAGAACCGTCCTCATGTCAAACTCAGCCGGGTATGCCAAGACCTAGCCCCACCCTGTACAATCCGGAGCTCAGATGGCGTCCGCTGGCGCTGGGCGCAAACCGCTTGGAGGCAAGGAGGAATGCAGGTGGAGGGTGAGGAGGGGTTGGTGTGCTCTGGCTAATCCGTTGGCGGTCCCACATACTGGCGTGGTGATCGCCAACGGACACAAGACCACAGGTTTGTTCGACCGCAGCAACATTTCATTGTTGCCCGCGCTTTGTGCAACCGCAACAGTGGCTAAATTTAAGACCGGTATAACCTGTGTCCACGGAGACATCCGCTGGTACAGGTCCGCCGCTGTGTCATCAGTTACGGAGGGTCAGTTCGTAAGCTCACCGTAGCCGTCCTACCTGATCCTCCACACCCGGTGATACTAGGGCGGGACTGGTCTAAAATCAAAAGCGGTGAGACACATACCACTCCCGGGTTAATTTGGGCCTCG
This sequence comes from Polypterus senegalus, assembly GCF_016835505.1. Classification (NCBI taxonomy): domain Eukaryota; kingdom Metazoa; phylum Chordata; class Cladistia; order Polypteriformes; family Polypteridae; genus Polypterus; species Polypterus senegalus. Next base: position 79,304,553 of record NC_053168.1, on the reverse strand, counting down.
TTATGGACGGAGATAACCCGTCTCAAGCTGCCTCCACGCCGTAATCAGCCGGCAGAGAGACGGCAGTCGCCCTGACTGACGTGGCAACTCCCGGCCGCCGCGGGCTAACACGCCATCCACCAACGCCGGCGGAGCGGGAGGAAACCACGCCCATTGAGGTCGACGCTGACCCTCTCTCCGTGTTGCGGTTCCAATTTAAAGAAACGGCTTCTTTTAGAAGGGAGCAATGGAATGATGACTCCCTGAAGTTTGTAAAAAATGCAGTGGTCCTTGTCAATGGCCAGCGCACTAATCAGTCGATGCCACAGGGCCCCTACTTTGTGCTAGATAATGACCTCCTTTACCGTGTAGCAATGCATGACGGGCAGGAGACGAGGCTGCTGCTAGTGCGCGCACCTTCCGCGGCAGGTCTGTGAGCTAGCACACACCCACCTCCTAGGTGGCCACCTGGGCACCGAAAAACTCTGGAGCGGATCAAGCCCGCTTCTACTGGCCAGGAATTAATGAGGAGGTTCGTCGCTTTTGCGCTTCCTGCCCGGAGTGTCAACTGCGACAAATTCCTAGGAGGGACCGTGCTCCTCTCATTCCTATTCCACTGATTGACGCTCCTTCCACAGAATCGGGTCGACCTGGTGGGACCCTGGAGCCCTCAGCCCGAGGACACAAGTACATTTTAGTCCTCGTGGATTACGCTACACGATACCCGAAGCTGTTCCGTTGCGCCAGCTACCTCTAAAGCCATCGCACGGGAATTACTAGGGTATTCGCGTGGGGATCCCCAAAGAAGTCTTGACAGACCAGGGGACCCCTTCACCTCGGAAACGCTCAAGGAGACTGCCAGATTACTGAAAATAAAGCATTTAAAGACCTCGTGTATCATCCTCAAACCGACGGATTAGTAGAGAGGTTTAATCAAACTCTCAAGCAAATGCTGCGTAAGGTGGTCAGCGAGGATGGAAGGAACTGGGATCAGCTCCTCCCCTCGTCCTTTTGCCTATCGGAAGTCCCACAAGCCTCCACGGGTTCTCCCCTTTGAACTACTATACGGGGGCGACAACCTCGGGCATATTAGATATTTTGAAAGAAGGCTGGGAAGAAGAGGCTCTTCCCTCCACAAACATACTGGAATATATCGCGCAGTTACGCGATAGATTTGGAAAAATTCGGCCTGTCCTTAAAAGTCACATGGAGGAGGCTCAAGCAGCGCAGGCCCGGTACTACAACCGCGGCACGTCTCTTCGGGAGTTCCGCCGGAGATCGGGTCATGGTCCTAGTGCCTACCTCCCACTCTAAATTGCTTGCCCACTGGCAGGGCCCCTACGGTTAAGGAGAGGAAGGGACTGGTCGACTATTTGGTGAGTCAACCCAATCGCCGGCCAAAGGAGCGGTTTATCATGTGAACCTGCTGAAACCGTGGAAGGACAGGGACCCCGATCCCTCCTCCGCCAGCCCCGCCACTCTTCGCCACACACACGACCTTAACTTCGGCACGGACTTAAGTCCCAGACAGCGGCAGGAGCTGGAAACAGTTATCCGGACCGTTCGGGAGGTAGTCAGTGAGAACCCCGGAAGGACCTCTCTGATTGAGCACAACATCGTGACAGAGCCCGGGTTGTTGTCCGAGAACGCCGTATCGCCTTCCCGAGGCAAAAAAGGCTGAAGTGGAGCTTGAGATCAAGCGCATGCTGGAGCTAGGTGTGATTGAGGAAAGTTATAGTCCCTGGTCCAGCCCCATTGTGCTCGCCGGTAAGCCTGACGGAAGTTGGAGGTTCTGCAATGACTTCCGCCGGCTTAATCAAGTCTCCCAATTTGATGCTTATCCAATGCCACGCGTGGACGACCTCCTCGAGAGGCTTGGACAGGCTCAATACCTGACCACACTTGACATGACGAAAGGGTACTGGCAGGGTCCCTTTAACGGACTCGCAAGGAAAAACGCGCTTAGTACCCCTAGCGGACACTGGCAGTATCGTGTCCTTCCATTTGGGTTACACGGGCTCCAGCAACCTTTCAGCGTCTGGTGGACAAAGTGCTTCGCCTCATAACTCATACAGTGCTGCCTACCTGGATGACGTGGTCATCTATTCCAGCACATGGAAGGAACACCTACAGCATGTCCAAGCGGTATTACGGACACTTGGTGAGGCGGGCTCGGATTAATCCCAAGAAATGCTTCTTGGATTAAGCGAGCCAAATATTTAGGCTACCTGGTGGGTCGGGGTACCGTAAGGCCACAGTGCTCCAAAATTGATGCCATTCTGAAATGGCCCCGTCCGCGAACCAAGCGGCAAGTCCAAGCCTTTCTCGGGTTAGCCGGGTACTACCGCCGGTTTGTACCCCGGTTTTCGGAGAGAGCGCCTTGACTGATTTAACAAAGAAGAGGGCCCGAACATTGTGGTATGGACTGAAAAACAGCGCTGCATTTGGTGACTTAAAGCAGGCCCTTACGCCCACACCTGTTTTGATGGCACCTAACTTTTCTTTGCCTTTCATCCTCCAGACGGACGCTTCGGACACAGGCCTGGGCGCCGTGCTGAGCCAAAGCGTCGATGGTGTGGAGCACCCCATCATGTTCCTGAGCCGGAAACTGTTGGACCGGGAGACCAGGTATGCTGCGGTGGAGAGGGAGGCTCTGGCGATTAAATGGGCGATTACTCAGCTGAGGTACTACCTGTTGGGCCGGGAATTCACCCTTGTCACGGACCATGCACCCCTACAGTGGATGGCCCTCCACAAGGAGTCGAATCCGCGGGTCACCCGGTGGGTTTCTTGACCTGCAGCCGCATAAGTTTTCGCTCGTTCATCGCCGGGGCGCTCTCCAAGCCAACGCTGATGCGCTTTCTCGGGGTCACGACCTCTCGGTTAGGGTCGCCCGACCCGCGGGTCTGGGCTAAGGGGGCCTTGTCACACACGCGCATGGGAGGCAGCTAAAGGGCTTGAGTGAAGGCAGTTCGAGGCATGCCGGGTGTGGCAGAGTGCACTGACTCTTTTTCTCCCTTGCCTGTAGACCATCCCCGGGGGATTTCACCTGGATCACCTGACATCACTTCCGGGACTGAGCCAATGGAAGTCGGCCACACCAGCTCCAGTCCCTCTGATGTCACCTCCGGCTACGAGCCAATGGTGGAAGACCACGTGCCGGATCCATACGACCTCACTTCCTGTCTCCCCCTTTAAAACCTGCCCCTTTTCCTTTGTTTCTTCAGTCTTGTTTTGGACTCGGTTGTGTGCACTTCAGTGCTCTGTATTTTGTTAAAAGAAAACGACTTTTGCAGCCAGGATACCACAATATACGGGTGGCTCCCCCAACTCTTCATCTGTCAATGTCTCGTTCTTGTGACAATGCATTTATGTACATTTGCACTTGATGTATATGATTTACAGTATTTTTTATTTTTACATGACTGTTCATTGGCTATCAAAAAGAGAGACATGCATGCATCAGATATTTTCAGTGTTCATTTAGTATATTTGATTACATTAACTGTAGGAAGTTAGCATTAAAAATTTAAGTTTAAATGGTTACAATATATACTGCTGTTTTTTCTATATTATTGTGCATGTAAAATAATATTCCATTTTGAAGTTTAGTCTCATCAATTGTTTTGTAAAATGCCTTGTGAGAGTTCTCACATTGAAAGACAATGTACACAATAAAAAATTAATTGACATATATGTTCCAAAGAAAACTGAATATATAACTGGAGGCATTACCAATTACTTCTTATATTCATTATTCCCTGTAGTCAAAAAGAAAATAGCATTAATTGTAGCTTGGAGCATCATGCTAGCACACTGGTTAGATTCCAAGGTTTAAATCCCACTCCTGAGGCCTAATGTAACACCGTGCATAAAATTCACTCTAAAACATGGTGAATGGACAAAAGCAAAAATATGCGTACGCACAAAAAAATCCTGATGCCTGAATCTGTTCGTATGGCAACTTCCACGTTCTTCCGCTACATACTGTAAATCCTGGTCAGTGTTAAATGTAACGTGCATACGCGCACCTGCCTCCCCACCCTGACTCCTCCCAGAATTGTGCCTCTTTGCAAATCTATATAAATAGACTCTTAAGTTCATCTTTGTGTGAAAAGACAATGGCACAGGGAAAATAGAGAATTTCAGCAAAAACCAAGTGGAGGCAAGGAAAAACATATTATTTGTTGGTTTAAGCAATGGTATAAACAACAAAGGAAGTTGAACGAGTAACAAAGAGTGACGGAGAAACTTGAAAGATTAAGTTCAGAAAGTCACACAGTGCCCAAAATAAAAAAGAAGTGGTCAGATATCAAAGTCACCGTGAAAAAGCAAGTCATAGCCCAACGTCTGAGTGTCATATGGAAGCTTATTCGGGTACAGAGAAAAGAAAAAAAATAGGGACATAGTGGAAAAAAAGCTAGAAATGTCAACTTTTAATCTCAAAATTTCCACTTTAATCATGTAGTTTATTTTGTCATTAAAGTACCTGTAGAACGTCATAAACTTCATCTTAAATTTGTTTAATTTACTAGTTTCTCAAATCCCATCGTAAAGTAGCATGTTAAATGCTTTGTATTCTATGTGTTCTTCAAAGTGCTCCGTGTGTGAATCAATGTGTGCTTTCTCTGAACAATTTAAATACTAAGATGTATATTTGATATCATTTTCATGATGATAGGAATTAAAACCTGTATAAAACATTGGGACATGGTGGCACAGTGGTAGCAACGAGCTGGTGCCCCATCCAGAGATTGTTACTGCCTCCCACAAGATGTTTGCTGCGCCATGCGTGACCCTTGATGAAATAATTTATTGCAGCAGTGCTGTTTTTTTCAAATGTACTAACCCTCAATTCCTTCCTTCTCTTTCTTCAAGTAACCAATCGCCATACAATCAGCTTTTTAATAAATGACAAGCCATCTGTAAGCTTAGAACGCCGATTCGTCAAACTTTTAAGGTATATTGAAATATCTCTGTAGTACATGTTTAATTATTCTATCCATCCAGGATTGCACCAGTCCCAGCAAGCATACAGCGTGAGGCAGGAACAATCCCTGAATGGGGCGATAGGTCATTGCTAACGCTGCACCACCGCACCCTAATGTTTAATTATTAACAGTATACATTATTTATATGAAGTAAAAAATGTATATGTATAATGTAATATACATACTTTACTGCATTTCATCTTAAAAATGATATCAAGAGCTCCAAGAAGATAGTGCTTGGAAATCTAAATCGACTTAGAAGCCAGTTGTCATCATCTGTAAATACGAGCTTTATAAAGTGGATCAGGTTGTGCAATATTGCACTGCAGTGCAAGTTTATAGTGAAGTGATTGTACTTATAAGTACAAACAGTTCTACTAGGAGCACTTGATGGACCAATTGAGTGTGTTTAGAGCTTTTGGGAAGAAGCTATTTCTGAACCGCGAGGTCCCTACAGGAAAGGCTCTGAAGCGTTTGCTGTGTGGCAGCATTTCAAATAGGCTGTGTGCATGGCTGAGGCACCATTTATACATGTGGCAGCCCCTGGTTATTGTCCGTGTGGAGCTTACACGTTCTTCCTATGTCATATCACTTTTCCTTCAGGTTTTTGGCCCTTATTACAAACGTTGTGCAGATGAGATTAACTGGTAATTCCAAACTGGCCTGAGTGTTAGTGTGGGTATATGTATGAGTTGGCCCGGTGCTGTAAGAATAGTAAAATCCTCAATCCTTAGCAAATGTTTGTGTCATAAACAGTTTTACCACTTAGAAGTCTGATGGTAGCTTGCTATTTTTCCAATGTGTGTTTTTGCAGATATTAACCATGTTATCTATTAACCCAATTTTACTTAAGACCTAAAAAGTTGTATATCTGCTAATATTATTAACCTACCGGATGAGAAAAGTCAGAAAAATAGGATTTTTCCAGATACTTTATGTTTAGTTTTCTTTTATAACAACTTTTAATTATTAAGCCATATTCATTAACTCAATACTCTTTATACTGTATGCGATACATACTGTACACATACGTATTTTGAACATTTTCTTTGCAGTTATCTGCATGTTTATTATCCTTATTTGTAATTGAAGCCATAGTGAAAACTGGACTACATCATCAAAAATCTGGATAATTTTGTCATGCATAGTATCAATTCAAATTAAATCAAATTTTATTTTTCACATACAAATTATACATATGGTACAATATGTGGTGAAATGTTTTGTTGCTATGATTGTGCCTTGAAATGAATAAAAAGGGGCAATAACAATACAGGCAGTCCCAAGGTTACGTACGAGATAGGGACTGTAGGTTTGTACTTAAGTTGAATTTGTATGTAAGCCGGAACAGGTACATAAATATAATAAATTTACACATCACATAAATTTAATAAATGCTATTGTTGACCGACTGTAACTAAGTGCTCTGCCAATGAATGATTTTTATTATTTCTACTTTATTTTCAATGGTGATGGTTTTTCTCTTCTTTACTGTATCACCAGCACTTCCATCAGATTTGTGTTTCAGAGACATTGTTGAAGGGTGAACACAAAAGATTAAGATGAGCTCTTTTGCACAGTACTGCACACGCTATCACAGCAGGAAGGCACCAGTCGTCAACACGTCTGATGTATTGACAAGAGACAACTTCGTGCTATGTATGTAACAGTACAAGCAGGCTTGCTATTGAGAATGAATGGAGGCATCGACGGGCGGTTCATCACCAGCCCACCTCACAGTCACCTCCACTACAGTATGCTGCCTGCAGCGTTCGCCCACTGAGAACGAACACGGTGCAGCCAAACCCGGGTAGTGAATTGCCCCCATTCAATAGGCAGCCATCCGATGCACACTACAATGCTACCCCCTACTGCCCCGTTCACCCTCAATGGCCTCCGTTCAGCCACAACTGGGTTACCGCTTGCAGCATTACATGGTGGGCGGGCAGTTAAACCGCTTGCCACCTGGAGCCGCCTGAGGGACACTACACTGCGCGGGCAGTGAAATCGCCCCCCTCCAGCCTCCATCCAGCTATCGCTTGCAGCATCCCCAGGCCGAAGATGATAGAGCGGCAGTTACTGAGGCGCATGCGTTGCAACTGCGGCCCGTTCGTAAGTCGTAGGTTGGATGTCTGTAACCTGGGGACTACCTGTACATAAATTTATAACTTTAAAAATCATTGATAGAATTATTAATGTGTAATTAATAATAATAACTAAATAGATGACTCAAATACACTTAATGTAAGATAGTTACCAACAGGGAATCAGGTATTTCTAGACACTTTCCTTATTTATCTGCAATGTTGCATTTTATAAATTGGGAAAAATGTAAATATCCTGGTAGCAATTGATCTCTGGATAACTGAAATAACATCTTTAAAGGTTAGCCCTTTATCTCCATGATATAAATATATAAGAATGAATTGCTTCTCTTTCACTACTGTATTTATTCATAACTTACTTTTTTATCAAAGACTTAACCTCTAAGAACCACCAAATGAATGCTACTCTAAGATGTAGCATTTGTGGCCACAAATGCAATCAATCTATTCTTCTTCTTTTTGAACTGATGTATTGTAGCAATAACATTTTTTTCTTCTTCTTCTTCTTCTTCTTTCGGCTGCTCCCGTTAGGGGTTGCCACAGCAGATCATCTTCATCTTTCTGTCCTCTACATCTTGTTCTGTTACACCCATCACCTGCATGTCCTCTCTCACCACATCCATAAACCTTCACTTAGGCCTTCCTCTTTAACTTTTCCCTGTCAGCTCTATCCTTTGCATCCTTCTCCCAATATACCCAGCCTCTCTCTTCTGCACATGTCCAAACCAACACAATCTAGCCTCGCTGACTTTGTCTCCCAACCATCCAACTTGAGCTTACTCTCAAATGTACTCATTTTTAATCCTATCCACCTTCGTCACACCCAATGCAAATCTTATCATCTTTAACTCTGCCACCTCCAGCTCTGTCTCCTGCTTTCTGGTCAGTGCCACCGTCTCCAACCCATATAACATACCTGGTCTCACTACCGTCCTGTAGACCTTCCTTTTGACTCTTGCTGACACCTGTTTGTCACAAATTACTCCTGACACTCTTCTCCACCCAGTCCACCCTGCCTGCACTCTCTTTTTCACCTCTCTTCCACAATCCCAATTACTCTGTACTGTTGATTCCAAGTATTTAAATTCATCCACCTTTGCCAACTCTACTCCTTGCATCCTCACCATTCCACTGATCTCCCTTTCATTTACACACATGGATTCTGTCTTGTTCCTACTGACCATCATTCCTCTCTCTAGAGCATATCTCCATCTCTCCAGGGTCTCCTCAACGTGCTCCCTACTATCGCTACAGATCATAATGTCATCAGCAAACATCATAGTCCAAGGTGACTCCTGTCTAATCTTGTCTGTCAGCCAGTCCATCACCATTGCAAAAAAGAAAGGGCTAAGAGGCGATCCCTGATGTAATCCCACCTCCAACTTGACTGCATCCGTCACTCCTACCGCAGACCTCACCACTGTCACACTTCCCTCTTACAAATCCTGTACAACTCTTACGTACTCCTCTGCCACTCCCAACTTCCTCATACAATACCACAGCTCCTCTCGAGGCACCCTGTCATATGCTTTCTCTAGGTCCACAAAGATGCAATGCAACTCCTTCTGGCCTTCTCTAAACTTCTCTATCAGCATCCTCAGAGCAAACATTGCATTTGTGGTGCTCTTTCTTGGCATGAAACCATACTGCTGCTCACTAATCATCACCTCACTTCTTAACCTAGCTTCCACTACTCTTTCCCATAACTTCATGCTGTGGCTCATCAGTTTTATTCCCCTGTAGTTACTGCAGTCCTGCACATCCCCCTTATTCTTGAATATCGGCACCAGTACACTTTTTCTCCACTCCTCAGGCATCCTCTCACTTTCCAAGATTCCATTAAACAATCTGGTTAAAAACTTCACTGCCATCCCTCCTAAACATGCTTTCATAGGTATGTCATCTGGACCAACGGCCTTTCCATTTTTCATCCTCTTTAAAGCTGTCCTTACTTCCTCTTTGCTAATCTGTTGCACTTCCTGATTTACTATCTCAACATCATCCAACCTCTTCTCTCTCTCGTTCTCTTCATTCATCAGCCTCTCATAGTACTCTTTCCATCTGTTCAACACATTCTCCTCGCTTGTGAGTATGTTTCCATCTTTATCCTTTATCACCCTAACCTGCTGCACTCTGTATACCCTCCTCCTGTATTTCCTCATTCCACCACCAGGTTTCCTTTTCCTCCTTCCTCTTTCCAGATGTCACGCCAAGCACCCTTATTGCTGTCACCCTTACTACATCTGCTGTAGTTTCCCAGCTGTCTGGTAACTCTTCACTGCCACCCAGTGCCTGTCTCACCTCCTCCCTAAACTCAATCTTGCAGTCTTCCGTTTTCAGCTTCCACCATTTGATCCTTGGCTCTGACCTCACTCTCTTCCTCTTCTTGACCTCCAACGTCATCCTACAGACCACCATCCTATGCTGCTTAACTACACTTTTTCCTGCCACCACTTTGCAGTCTTCAATTTCTTTCAGATCAACTCTTCTGTATATGATGTAATCTACCTGTGTGCATCTTCCTATACTGTTGTACGTAACCTTATGTTCTTCCTTCGTAAAATATGTATTCACCACAGCCATGTCCATCCTTTTGGCAAAATCCACTATCCTCTGACCTTCTTCAATCTTCTCCTTGACACCTTACCTACCCATCACCTCCTCATCTCCACTGTTCCCTTCTCCAACATGCCCATTGAAATCCGCTCCAATCACCACTTTCTGTCCCTTGGGCACACTGTTCATCACTTCATCCAACTCAATCCAAAAATCATCTTTCTCACCCATTGCACACCCAACTTGCGGTGCATATGCACTAACAACATTCATCATCACACCTCCAATTTCCAGCTTCATAATCATTACTCTGCCTGACACTCTTTTCACCTCCAAAACACACTTGACATACTGTTCCTTCAGAATAACTCCTACCCCATTTCTCCTCCCATCCACACCATGATAGAACAATTTGAATCCACCTCCAATCCACCTGGCCTTACTCCCCTTCCATTTAGTCTTTTGCACGCACAATATATCAACCTTCCTTCTCTCCATCATATCCGCTAACTCTCTCCCCTTACCAGTCATACTGCCAACATTCAAAGTTCCTACCCTCAGTTCCACTGTCTTTACTTTCCTCCTCTGTCCTGCCTCCAGACATGTCACCCCCCTCTTCTTCTCCTTCTTCTTCTTTGGCCAACAGTAGCCCAATTTCCACCAGCACCCTGTTGGCTAACAGTACTGTTGGCAGTCGTTGTTAACCCGGGGCTCGACCGATCCGGTATGGAAATTTTTATTGTTGTCCGCATATTGATTTGGCAAAATTTTACACCGGATGCCCTTCCTGACGTAACCCTCCCCATTTATCCGGGCTTGGGACTGGCACAAAGAAACACACTGGTTTGTGCATCCCCTGTGGCTGGGTTAGCAATAACATTTTTCTGATTCATCATTTAATTTGTAACTTATATTGCTATCTCATTATGTGTATTGTAAAGCATGTTATGATCTACTGTACCAACAGAATTTTTCTCGTATTTAAATAGGAAAGTGTGATTACAGTAGGTCAAGAATCACAAACACTGGACAGATCTGGACTGAGGAAAAAAAAGAAAATTACCTGATCCATAAGGATACAGAATGCTTAAATAAATGCAATGCCATCCTAATAAGCACTTGTTACATGACATTGAATGGATAGTTTAGATTTGAGATCCATTATAAGCTCTTTTTTACTGCATTGTCATCAACTTGTTATGACCATCCTTCAATGTAGTCATGCTGTTTTTATGTCTAAAGAGAAGGGTAACTCAGTATTAGACCACTGTAACTAATAAGCTGTTCACTCATTGTTCTGTTATTTCATAATAAAAATTATGCTGCAAAGAGACAGAAGGAAATATTTTCAACCGTTAAATTATTTAATAATGATTTTACTGGCTTTAACTGACTTTAATATGACTATGTATACAAATATTTGCCACTCAAGTATGCACTAAAAACACACTAGACATGCAAACTAATTTTAAATTCTTCTCCATAATATATGCCACAAATTCACATTTATCCCTAATTCACCCTTATTCATGTATCAAAAGCACATGTCACATAGCATTTTTGTTACTTGTGAACATGCCAGGAAAGTAAAAAAGTACACTTTTTAATATACAGTATAATTTATATAATTTTGCAAAAAATATATATTTATGTAGTATAATATAAATGATAATTTAAACTGCTGTAGGAGGCAGAGCGTCTACTGTGAAAGGATCTTCCTAGCAGTTTAAGAGACACCCTGTTGGTCTCAGCATTTAAATCCAAGCAAAAGACATACTATTTTAACATAACATTCATGGTAATACTTTTGTTGTCGCCATTATGATCCACTTTAGAATACAGATGACCTCTAAGTGTGAAATATGGAAATAATAAAGTAAAAAGGGAAGCTTTCAGAATTCAAAAAATCTCTATTAATATTGAAAAGAAACTGCATATATTCATATTATTCTTTGTATATGCTGATTGATTTTTTAGGGAAATTACCAAAGACAATTTTTGGAATAGTGTATAGGTATGTTACAAAAACTTTAGGCAGTTGAAAATTAGAGTCAGCCATCCAGGATAATCCTAAATTTATTGTGGATCTATATTTTTCCTACAATTAAGAAGTGCTAATTTACAATAATACAACAACTGAAACCTCTTTGATAACCTATACTGTGCATGTGTAGCCAAGCTGAAGTGGATTGAGTTTGCTATGGAACAAACACCCATGTTGTCAGAAAAACAGTTAATCAACATAGCTGAAGGAATTCTGCTTTGACTTGCGTGTCTAATACAGTTGTGCTTTCGATCTGTACACAGAGAACAGGTACTGAGTACCAGTTCAAACATTTTACAAATGATCTTTTCAAAAGAGCTCATTCTTCATTTAGAGTAACTGAGCTTCTTTTGCTTCCACTCTGTTATTTTGTACAAATCTATCTATCTATCTATCTATCTTTTTTTTAAACTATGATTTGTAATAAGCATAAAGTCTACAGGGGATTTCAGTCGTGGCAGACTTTACAAGAATAGATTGAAATTAACTAAAAATGTATAAATATACAATGTATTCCAAACAAAATAAGCAACAACCAGGCAGAACACTGCAAAATGGTAAATCATCATTGCAGAGATATTGTTAATGAAGATGTTAACATGTCGGAGGTAGCACTCTAATGGCCTGGAGGCAAAAATTTTGTAAGTGGGGTATCATGGCAGTCAATGCTGTGATATCACATTCAAGATGTTGGTGTGGAAAACACTTTGTAGCTGAAAGCTTGGTGGATCTGAGACAATGTAACGTGCTTCATTTAATCTACTTTTGCAAATGTCATTTTGCATTTTTATATTTTAATGAACAAATGATCATCCCTTATCCATTTTAATATATGTGTTGATAATTCATTAGGCAGAACACTAATCTAGTTGCACTGTATAACACATGCATTCTGTTGACAATATTTGCTCCAGTTTAATTGATTTTATATGCCTTTTTTGGGGGTGTTATGAAGCTGAATCCAGGGGAACCCAAATAGCTTTTGAGGAGTGCTCATGCAATGCCAGAATCTGATGCTTAATATATGGGGTACTAAACTTCAAAACACTTGTACCACACAGACTATAATCAATTGCCATAACTCTTGGTTTAATTTTTAACTGAACCTGAAGAATATTAAATGCATCCAGAAAAGCAGCACTTAATATCTGAACTCTTGTCCATTAATGCTGACTGGAACAGCTGAAGAGTCCTTTGAGTACATATTTGAATTCAGTTTTACCCATAGTTCAATAATATATTTGACTCACCTCCTTATCACCTACAATAAATCATTTCAGTGTCGTGTTTTTTTTTTGTTTTTTTTTTGTTTATTCCAAACCCATCTTTAAGCACTGTATTTTTAGTTGCCAAACTTATTATTTCATTAAGTGCTTAACCACAGAAGCATGTTCGGCTTAAACTTTACCAACAATTGCATTAATACTTCCATCTTGGGACCCCAAATTTTATTGTCTAATTTTCTGTAATGAATATGTTTGGTTTACAGCCTGAAGGTTTTATTTGGGACTGCGAAATACCCACGCTTCGCAGCGGAGAAGAAGTGTGTTAAAGAAGTTATGAAAAAGAAAAGGAAACATTTTAAAAATAACGTAACATTTGCTTTCTATTCGTTTGCATAAGCACAGCCCTTCACCAGCAATTATTTAATGTTAGCTCAGACCCAGCACTTAAAAGTTTCTGTGGCACTTTTGCTGAGTTTGTGCCAAACACTATTCTATCACTGACCATCTCATTTTCATTTGCATAAGCACAGTCCTTCACCAGCAATTTTAACTTACTTACTTACTTAATTTACTAACTTAACTTACAAAGTGATCAAAAGTCTTGTTTATACCCCGCATCCTCTCATTATTTTTGTATCTCGCGAATATCGTATTAATCTTAGGCATGACAAACGCCAGCAGCAGCGTGTCTATGAACTTAATTTAAAGTTAAGCTTTACACCTTGCTTTCCTATTCGTTTCCATAAGCACAGTCCTTCACCCGCAAGTTTAACTCCGTTACAGCAATTTTAACTCCGTTAGAAAGTGATCCAAAGTCTCGTTTATACCTTGTGTCTTCTCATTAAACTTGCATCTCGCGAATATCGTATTCGTCGTAGACATAACAAACGGCAGCGGCAGCATGTCTATAAACTTAATTTAACCTTACGGTTTACACCGTGCTTTGTTTCCACAGTAGCTGCACTTATGAATATGCTTGTATGCGTCACTCGCTTCATATTCTTTTGCTGCCTTCTCAATTGTGCAATGCGTTTTTTGTTCAGCACTGTTTGGAGCTGTTCCTTGTTCTCTATGTACTGCGTTCACAGTCAGTTCATGTGAGCCAGTCTCTTGTGTAATCTTGCGATGCCCACGGCTTTATTTAATGTTAGCTAAGACCCGGCACTTAAAAGTTTCTCTCACACTTTCCCTGAGTTTGTGCCAAACACTAGACCATCTCATTGTCGTTTGCATAAGCACAGTCCTTCACCCGCGAATATTTACCTTATATGGGCAGGCACTCAATTACGTGGGAGGCGTGATGATGCGGAACACAACTCCGCCTCACACGGCGACCGAGCTGCAGGCTATGGCCGTATATATGGTCAAAAGTAGGTTCCAGTTATGACCGTTACGCGTAGAATTTCGAAATGAAACCTGCCTAACTTTTGTAAGTAAGCTGTAAGGAATGAGCCTGCCAAATTTCAGCCTTCCACCTACACGGGAAGTTGGAGAATTAGTGATGAGTCAGTGAGTGAGTGAGTGAGTGAGTCAGTCAGACAGTCAGTCGGTGAGGGCTTTGCCTTTTATTGGTATAGATTCGGGAGAGAGAAAGTACATAAGAAACAGCCAATGTCAAAACCAAGATTCAGAACAACAAAGCCAAGGATGTGAGATAGAACTCAAAAAATAAGGAACAGAGCAAGAGGTTTTATTATTTATTATTGGGAATGTAGGTGCAGCAGGTGTCTCCAAACATTGCACAGACACCACCTTTCTCTGCTAAAAGCATATCTAGGGCCAACCTGTTCTGCCAGGTCATTAGAGAGGTACGATCCAACTGCTCATGAATTCCTTCAACGGCATCTTTTGTGAAGTTGAGGAATCGTTGTTGGTTATAATACAAATAATTGATCCAATCGACATTTTTATTGATGGTGATCTGAGGTATTATGGACTCAAACCCAGCAGCTACCTGATCCCTGGCTTTAAATTTATCTGGGACTCCTCTGGGGACTCCTACGGAATCGATATATACTCCTGGGCCGTGTAAGGAGAAACTGGAAGAAGAATCTGGGAGAAAACGGGAAATAGTGGAGAGCTGGGAATAAGAGGGGCGATACGGAGAGTGTGAAGAGGGTAAGGACAGTAATCGGAAAGGCATAACCAGCTGTATAGGGGCACAAGTGCCAGACCAATCGAAAGGCAAGATATCAAATAGTTTTGACCTGCGGCACATCCACCAAATATCAGACCTAGGGGTAGTTTGGGAAAGCAAAAACTTTGAAAGAGTGGAATTAAAAGAGGAGGAGTTAACATGGAAGGTCTGGGAGCAGAAGGAAGAAGGTAATTCTCCTACCAAAGCATTTTAATTTGATTTAAAGCATGTGAAATTACCTTAGTGAGATTGAAACATGGGGGTAATCATATGACGGGTGGGGGGAAAAAGGGAAGATAGATTAGCACATTCGGAATTAGTGGGGATTTTGGGGCTAGTAAACAAGTAGAGAAGACAAGGTAACCCAGTGGGGTCAGAAATGTTGGACAGTGGCAAAGGGACTGTAGCTAAATGAGAGCGTTTGCTGCAAGCGTAGCAATGTGAACGGTTAACCTGTTTTGCTGAATAGATTACCCACTGCAACCATCTATTTTGATCCCCATAGCCTGTCTCCACAGAGAAAGTGCTGGTTAAGGTATTTAGATGCAAAATCTGAACCAGGGGTGATTCATCGTGTGGAGATACAGTGGTGAGAATCTGAGTAAGAGAGGGGGACGAGGGAGAGAGAGCAGGTGTTCTAACCTTAATTTGAAAAAATCCTTCAGGGATTATAACCACTTGCATATGCAGCTAAGACATAAGTTCCTGAATCATGCAGAGAAGGATTCTTCAGAGTAATGATTAATGGATTACAATGATTCTCGGCACACTCATGAGGGGCGTGTCCCTTTAAAATAGAGAATCGAGTTTTCAGGCCATACTGTGTAGCCTGCCAAGGTTCATAACCCCAGTCATTTGGTCCTGTATTTGCAAACACGTCGCTCCTAAATCCACATTTAGAGTATGTATATTAAGGGTGCCATCTTTTGCATTGTGAAGCGTGAATCCAGGCGGGCAATCCTTCAACCTTTACGGCGTGTGGTGTGGACAGAAGAACTTGGAACGGTCCTCTCCACCTAGGCTGATGCCAATGTTTCCTCCGGGTATCTCGAACCAAAATCCAGGTGCCCAAGGGAATCGGCGAGTCTTCAGATGGAGGGCTGGTTCTCCAGGCCTGATTAACCTGCTCGTGGACTTCCTTCAGGGATGCTCGGAGACCTGTAAGACTAGAAAGAAGATCATTGTCCACGGTATGCAGGTTCACATTTCCTATAACCATGCCAACGGGCATGGGTCGTCTGGTCAGAATTTCAAACGGCGATAGTCCCAATTGTCGGTGTGTCCGTCCCCTCAATCCCATTAGGGCCAGGGGCAGAGCGTCTGGCCATGATAAATTGGTTTGTTCACAAATTTTGCAAGCTTAGCCTTTAGGGTGCCATTGCATCGTTCTACGATACCCCCACTTTGTGGATGATATTTGCAGTAATGATGTACATTGATCTGCAGCCAGGTGGTTAATTCATTTATAATGGAATTCACAAAGTGAGTACCATTGTCTGTTTGTAGCTTTTGCGGGATGCCCCATCTTGGAATAATTTCTTTTATTAGTGCCTTAGCAACTGTTTTAGCATCATTGTGTTTAGAAGGGAAAGCTTCTACCCATCGGGAGAACACATCGACAATCACAAGGCAATATCGGTAACCTCTAGACGGTGTTAGTTCAATGAAATCCACTTGGAGGTGTTCAAACGGACCCATTGGGTTAGGAGTAACGGCGGGACTTACCTGTGTGCCTTTTCCTACATTAAACCTTTGACATAATGCACAGTGTCTACAGAATTGCTCTGCATATGTAGAGAAGCCTACAGCTTCCCAATGTTTTTCAACATCCCGGACCATGACATCTTTCCCAGCATGGTCGAGGCCATGGTCTATTTGTGCCATACCTGGAAAAGAAGTCTTTGGGAGAAAAGGTTTGTTAGTTTGCTTATGAGTCCAGACTCCATCAGAGAGGGACCCTTCTTTAGACCATTTTTTCTTTTTGATGTCCGTGGCTGCACTCTGTAAAAAAATAATTTGATTATCAGGGTCTTGGGGCCTCATGTATAACGCCGTGCGTAGAACTCGCACTATAACATGGCGTAAGCACAAAAGCCAAAATGTGCTTACGCACAGAAAAATTCAGATGCAGGAATCTGTGCGTACTCCAACTTCCACGTTCTTCCGCTACATAAATCCCGATCAGCATGAAAACTAACGCCGTGCACGCGCTTTATGTAACGCCCCTACTCCTCCCAGAATTACGCCTCTTTGAATATGCAAATCAATATAAATCGCCCTTAAGCGCAGCCTTCTGTGAAAAGACAATAGGAAAAGCACGGGGGAAAATATAAGAATTTCAGCGAATACCAAGTGGAGGCAAAGGAAAAGCATACTATTTGTTCAAATAAACCGTAGTATAATCAACAAAAGGAAGTTGATCGAGTGACTTAGCGTGTTGGAGAAAGTTGAAAGCTCACATTCACAAAATCGCACAGTGCCGGAAATAAAAAAGAAGTCACATATCAAAGTCGCCGTGAAAAGCCGAGTTGTAGCCCACCGTCTGAGTGTCATATGAAAGCTTATTAGAGTACAGAGAAAAAAGGCACACAGTGGGGAAAAAGCACGAAATGTCAACTTCAATCTCGACATTTCCACTTTAATCACGTAGTTTATTTTGTCATTAAAGTAGAACATCATAAACTTCATCTTAAAATTGTTTAATTAACTAGTTTCTCAAATCACATCGTAATTAAAATAGCACGTTAAATGCTTTGTTTTGTATTTGATCTTCTATCTGCCTATGTGTGGGAATCACTACTTGCTTCTTAAACTAGCTCTCTTCCTCCAACTGGACACAGAATCAATTACATTCGTAATATTACAGCTCTCTGAATAACTCAAACACTGAGATGTATACGTGATATCATTTTCATGATGATAGGAGTTAAAGCACGTTATTAAACATGTGTTTCACTTGATGAAATAATTTATTGCAGCAGTACTCAGGGGCGGCTCTAGGCTTGTGGAGGCACTGGGCAGAGGAAGAATCGGTGGCTCCTTCGCCCGACCGTCAGTAAGGTAGCTTATGCACGGTGGATGGCCATGTCCGTTGCAGACACTGCTTAGCCGCCTCGTGCTCATGACACAAGCATTTAACTTTTGCCGAAATTTGTTGCTGCGTTTTTAGCTGTGTTGTTATTTTCTCTTTCTGATTTATATTCAATATATATTGGCGTAGCCGTCACTGCAGTCAGTGCTTTTCTTTCCAAAAGTAACCGATCGCCATACAATCAGCTCTGTAATAGACGTTAAGCCATCTGTAAGCTTAGCGCCGATTCTTCAAAACGTGTGAAGAACATTGAAATATCTTTGTAGTACATGTTTAATTATTCTATCCTTAACGACACTCCCAGTGAAGAATATAGATTATTTAAATGAAGTTAAAGTTTTATCTGTATAATTTAATAAACATATTTTGCTGCAATTCACCTTAAAAATGATATCGTCATCATATGTAAATACGCGCTTTATAAAGTGGCTGATTGTGCGATATTATAATTAGTGCAAGTTAACAGTGGGGTGATTGTATTTATAAGTACAAACAGTTCCACAAGGTGCAATTGATTGAGTGCATTTAAAGTTCTTGGGATGAGACTGTTTCTGAACCGCGAGGTACGTACAGGAATTGCTTTAAAGCGTTCTGCAGTGGCTGAGACAGCGTGTCCATGAAGCTGTATATAATTCTCTTTCCGATCAGCTGCTGCTGTGATTCACACTCAGATACAGTGATATAAATACTCCGAGTCGTGCAGTGAGAGTAATATGGAAAAAGATGATCAGCTGTGGCAACTCCTAACGGGAGGAGCTGAAAGAAGAAGAAGAAAAATAAGAAGAGGAAGGTGCAGTGAGAGTAACAACGCTAAATCAGTTATGGTATTTGGAATACTATGGCTGTTCCCTGGACCATTATATTGTTAGAAGTTAATTACAATCAGATGCGTTACACTAATAAACAATATGCAGTTAGTTTCGGTGTATTTATAAAGCCGCGTCATGAAAATAAGGAGTAATCACACAGGAACAGTAGCACTGCTTTGACGCTGGGTGCCGGCAGTCTGCAAAACCGAGCACAGAACTTGCGTACGACAAGGCATGAGGTACCGTGGAAAAGTGCGTGGCTTTACGCCAAGTGTAGGTTTTATACATCGCGATTTGAACGTGGAAAAGTTCTTACGTAACATTTCTGTGCGTACGCACCGTTTATACATGAGGCCCCTCGTCATTTCTCTGTTGGAATAAAGAGATTGGTGTGTTACTGTGTGCAGCCTTTTTAGCAAAGTAGTCTGCTAATTCATTTCCTTTGCTGACAGGATCCTGTTTTCCTGTGTGAGCTTGACATTTAACAATCGCTAGCTTTGATGGTTTAGTTATGGCTTCTAAGAGGGATTCGATTAACTTTTGATGTTGGATGGGCTTGCCAGTACTGGTCTTGAATCCCTCAATTTCCATAATGCCCCATGATCATGGCAGACTCAAAGGCATATCTAGAATCTGTATAAATTGTTATGATTTTTCCTTCAGACAGCTGGCATGCTCTGGTGAGCGCTATTAATTCAGCCGCTTGTGCACTCAAACTTGATGAAATTCGATTTGCTTCCAGCAGGCGGTCCCCTTGGACCACTGCGTAACTAGTTGAGGGTGTTCCATTTTCCAATCGCAAAGAACATCCGTCTACAAAAATAATTTCTCCAGTTTCTAAAGGTGTTTCCTGTAGATCTATTCGAGGCTTTACAACCTTTGCTATTTCTTTGTGGCAATTAAGCGGTTCACCTTCGTTATCTGTATGGCAATTATGCGGTTCACCTTCGTTATCTGTTGGCAACAGGGTGGCTGGATTTAAAGTGGAGCATCTTTCAATTGTGACGTTTGCCAGAGTACAGAGTACATTCTGATAGTGTATTGCCCTAGCAGTAGTGAGATGTGAGGTCTTAGCCTGTACTAAAATGGAATGTACAGCGTGAGGCACCTTTACTGTTAGGGGGCTCATGAGCACTATATCTGTACTGGCTAGCACAGCTTCTGTTGTGGCAGCCACAGCTCTAAGGTAAGGCGGAAATGCTGCAGCCACTGGATCCAATTTTTTCGAAAAATATGCTATTGGCCTTTGTTTATCCCCATGTAAATGTGTTAAAACTGCATTCATATATCCCCCCTTTTCGTCCACGAACAGAGTGAATGGACATGCAAAATTTGGTAAGCCCAACAGGAGCCGAGTAGAGTGCGTTTTTCAAGTCACAGAGAGCCTTCTCAGCCTGCTCATCCCATTGCACTTAACCATAAAGAGGAAGGCCAGGGGTGTTTGCTAGATTTTGTAATGGCTGTGCTCTTTCAGTGAAATTCGAAATACATTTCCGGCAGTATCCTAAAATGCCCAATACAGACATAACCTGTTGTTTTGTGACAGGTCTAGGAAGATTTTGAATGGTGGTAATGCGATCGCTAGAAAGAGCTCTTGTTCCATTTGTAATGTCATGACCTAGATATTTTACAGTCATTTTAATTAATTGCAGTTTAGCCTTTGAAACTTTATGCCCATTTTCTCCCAGGAATATTAGTAATTTTTTAGTGTCCTGCTCACAATCGTCTTCTGTAGTACTGCATAACATAATATCATCTACATATTGTATTAATGTACTACCTCAGTCTGGCCAGAACCCTTCTAAATTTTGAGCAAGCGCTTGTCCATACACACAAGGGGCTTCAGTATATCCCTGAGGCATGACAGTCCATGTCCAACGGCGGTTTTGGAAAGTAAAGGCAAACCAAAATTGAGAATCAGGGTGTACAGGGACAGAAAAGAAAGCATTGGCTAAATCAATCACGGAAAAATAACGAGCAGAGGGAGGGATTGCAGAAAGAATAGTGGAAGGATTAGGAACAATAGGGGCCCTAGGAAAGATTGCAGAATTCACTTGTCGTAAGTCTTGAACAAAGCGCCATGAATCGTCAGCTTTTCTTACAGGTAAAATAGGGGAATTGAGGGAATATCTAATCGGAATAATCGCACCGCGTTTCACAAGATCAGAATGTACGGCGGAGATGCCAGCCTCTGCTTCGGGAGACAGAGGATACTGGGCACGTGCGGGCGGAAGGAAGATTTTGGGTAGATCACCAGAGGCTCACAATGGGCTATCCTTCCATAATCATTCTTACCCTGAGCCCACAGTGAATCAGGAAGCATAGAGAGCCAAGAAGGGGAAGTAGTTTGCAATGAAAAAACAGAAAAGGAAGTGCGGCACAATGCACGTGCACTAAAAATCAGTTTGAAGCACAACTTTAGTTATCAAATGGTCTGAGGTTTCGAAAATATCTGATGCCACCTGTAACCAGTCTGTTCTATTAAGACATTGTTCTACCCATGGTCCGATTTCCGCCCAATGTACAGTGCTTGATTTAGCTAAAGAAATATGAGGCACTGAACCACCAAGATAGAAAATATTCTGTGGACACGTGAGATGAACGAAAGCAGCAGCTTTTATGGACGAAATAAAAATACAAGGAATGTGAAGGGTTTCGGGGCAGGTACCTGAATAAAGAAAAGATTCCAGCCAGGGGGTGTCTACTTCTGCGGGGAAATATTGAGCAGTGCAATGTAGGGTGTCAGGGGCTTGGAGATTGGGAAACAAGCAGGAGGGAAATGAGTGAAGGGCTTTAAGAAGGATGGTGTGTGGGGAAAAATTTAAAGAGATTGAAAGAGAAAGTTTCGTCATGAGATCTCTTCCTAAGAGGTTAACTGGACAGAGCTGATTTAAAAGAAATCGGTGTGTTAAAGTGGAATCACTGGAATGCAGCTGAACTCGAAGAATCTCTTGAGGCAGGGACCTCCTTCAGCGAAAGGGTTGAGCGCGTGGCTCCTGTGTCCACGAGGAAAACAGTTTCAGTGCCATTCACCAGCCAGCAAAGTCAATAATGGATCAGTCTCTGAATTATGGGTGAGCAAAGGCAGTTGAAGAGAAGGGCTGGGGGTCCCTGCGGATTCCTATGTCCATAGCCGAGATAAGAGACCAGTCTCTGCCTTTCTTATACTTGTCCTTAATATTATTTTAACATGTTCCCATTGCGTAATAAAGGGACCTTCATCCCGGCCCCGAGGCAACGCCTCGTTCCACTGCCACGGGTTTCCGTTATGCTGTCCATGATTGACAGTGTCCCATGTGGTGCCAAGCTTTCTCCACAGCACCTGAGTCCATTCTGCGGCATTAGGCTTATACATATCATACAGCTGCTGTAATTGTTCTATGAATTTTTTAAACACACCGATGACTTTGGGATCAGGCAATTCGGACACAACGTCCTTCAGCTCTTGAATGTCCCAGTTACGATGTATCATTACAGTAGTGGGGTTATTAGCTCCTGCAGGTTGCATTGAATCATGTCGGGGGGTTCTGGGATCTCAATCAGGGGGCATTCGAATAAGGGGCCTGTGGGTTTGGGGGACTTTAAGGGGGATTGAAAGATGGTGTTTTGATTAGGGGGCTGAAGGAATAGGGTTTGACTTTTAGTGCGTTGTGAAATGGAGGTTCTAGGATCGTGAAACCCACCCGACGCACCCATTACGTTACTTTTGTCATCCCCCAGATCAGTGTGTAATGAGGGATCATAATGATATTCTTCAAAGAAACCAGACCCCAAGGGATCATCTTTTAATTCTGGTGCGGTGGGCGCTGAAGGTGGCGGAGGAGAAGGTGGGGGTTGTGGATGTGGATGGTGTAGGAAAGGTGAAGGAACAAGTATGGGATATAACGGGTCTCTTTTTTTTTTTTTTCTCGCTCTTCTTCCGCTTCTCATTCAACTGCGGTCCCGAATCTGCTTGCGCTTTCTGTAAAGCTATAAATAACTATTTTTTTTTTTCCTTCTAGTTTTAACTTTCTGCAGCCAATAATTCATTTCTGTACTGCCTTTAAATTATGATCTTTAATAACCAACTCCCATCTGTCATACATAACACGGACCTTTGTTACAACATCCTTGTGCATTTCTACATAATATTTTTCTAATTTCCTGTACTTCATTCATGTCTCCAGCTCCTTCCAGTGGCCATCTCCCCTCACTTTCCTTATTCCATTTCTTACACGCCTTCTTTAAAATCTAACCCGTCTTTTCTCTATTAATTTTCTAGGAGACCCATTTTTTCTCGGCGTCTGTTGATCCCCCGAAAATAATCCTTCTAGCATTAAAGACTTTGAACCCTTGCAACACTGTTTGGCAGGCTTGCTGTTATGTGTTCCCATTTTTTCCCTTGCTTTTTCCTCGCGATTGCTGTGACAGATTTATTCCCTCTTGTCGTGTCCTATTCTCACTTCTGTCTTCAATGAACTACTAGTTTTTCTGAGTGTGCCACTCACCCGTTTCTAGTGTTCCCCTTAATATTCCCAGAAGTGGAATACCAAAGCTTTTCCTACGTTACTGTCACAGTGCTCGGTGAAAGCAAGTATTTATTTCCAGTACATACTTATTTATTCTTCCCCTTGTTTTATTAACCTGTTATTCCTCTATTCTATGCTCTATCCTCTGTCCAATAGATTTGTCCGGGTTTATGGGTGTGCCACGCACCGGATCCCGTCCTAAATCCCCCTTTTATAATTCCCAGAGGATAGTGTTCTATGCTATCTTTCCCAACAGTAGTGACTTAAAACAAGGTATTTCTTTTCCGTTTACTATTCCCAGTCACTTTTTATACTCCACAGCAAGCCCGCCTCCAGTTTTATCTTTTACGGAAACCCCCGACGGTACTTACCCCAGCCTGGGTGTTAGTCAGCTCTGTCAGGAAATCCTTCTCAGTCACCGTGGTTGTACCAGAAGGAGACCGGGGACTCCTCACGCAGAAGCTGTCTCAGGACAGGGCAGTCCTAACTTTTATCGGAGCTGCTTACTCTGCTGCTGGTGCGCTTCAAGAAGACAGATCGCTGAGATCTTCACGCTCGAGGAGTCAGCCAGCCGTCTCCTGTCCCAAGTTGGGCACCAAAAAACTGTGGACATTTTTTCTCTAGTGTCGTTTCTTGTGACTGAAGACAGAGAGATATAATTAAAGTTAGTAAATAATCTTTTATTAATACACACCAGGCAAAGGTAAAATGACAGAGAAGCACAGTCCTAGGACACCTGCCCTGAGGGGTCGGTGTCCCAAATCTTTTATAGGGCAAAGCTTTGTCTTATGACTTTAGTTGCACAAGAATTTCAAGACATTACATCTTTACAACAATTTGCTTGGATCAACATTTTTAAAGTTCATCAGTTGGTCACTTGTGGTTTTTTGTCTGTTAGGAAAAACAGGAAGTTGCACTTGTCATATGCACTTATAGACAAGACAGGCTTGTGTGGCTTTTGTTACGTACACCAGATTGATCAATACTGATCAACTTTTTATTATTTTTCCACACCAGACAACCAGGAACTGCACAATGCTGACCTTTATACTGTTGCAATAATAATTTCATGCATCAAACTTTCCCGGTCATCCTGCCTAGCAACAGCCTGGCAACAAAAAACAGCAAATGGTGGTGTCCTTATCCAAAAGAAAATGGTGGTGTTATTTAAAAATATTTCTAAACAAAAAAATAAATATAACCAATTTATTCTTTGGCCTCTGAAACCATAAACATTGCTTCTGAACCATACTTTAAACAGCAAAGACAACGATGAAAAATTAGAGAATAGCTTAATGAACAATAAATAATGAGAATATTTAGGTTTTAGCTGATTCAGGGGCAGGCAAATTTTTTTTTAACATGAGTCTCATAAATAATTCTATTGAGGAAAGTGGTGTTAGAATTTACTACTACAAAAATAAATATGAAAGTGGGATGCTTAAATAATGAAGAAATTATAGTTTTCTTTTTGTTTATCAATGTGTCATTCCTTGTATCATTTTACGGTACCCATGGATAAAAAAAACACACAACTGAAAAATAAATGAATTACAATTAAAACCATGGAGAAAGATGTTTTAAGGCATGCATTGCAAAAATATTGTTGCAGACCTCTAGTACACATTGTAATGTGCAGACTTTAAGATGTTTTTAGCAAAAATCAGTCATTAATGTTAACACCTCATAGATCATATGATTGTTTTATTAATTTGTTTCATGGTACTCTATTATCAAAGGGTAGTGTGACGTAGTGGTAAACGCTTTGAACTTCAAAGCTTGAGGCTTTGGGTTGAAATCCTGCTACTGAAACCATGAGCAAGTTACTTGAGCTCCAAGTGGAAGACTTTCGTTAACATAGCAACTGGGTATTATACTGTAAGTATAGATTCAGGAAATGGTACCTTAAGACAATCCAGGTTTAGAACTTCACATAAAGGCACAGACAGTAGTATATATACAAATATACAAAATAACTTTGAAAGATGTAGTATACTGTTAAAAAGCCAGAGTAAAGTAAGAAATACATTAAGTGTTGCTTGCCTTAATGCTAGTAGCATTTAGTGTAAAATTATTGAGCCAGATTTATATGTGGTTGCACATATCTATGGTACAATAGGAATAACAGAAACCTGGCTAAATATTGGAAATGGAGATAAGTATAACATAAATTGGTATACATTATTTAGGAATGGTAGGCAGAGCCGAAAAGGTGAGGAAGGCACCATTTAAGGAAAATAGGATTTCAACTTAAGTCTTCTTCAATTAGATCATAAGCCACAGCTTAGCGACGTAGTTTGAATGTAATTAGAAATCAATCAGGATCAGGGCCTGATATTGAGATTTTTTCAACCAATATCTTTTTATAATCTTTAAAAAGCAAGTTTAAACTTTGAAATTATACTCAAGAGAGACATTAATTACCCAAATATATATTTTTTATTTTATTGTAATCATTCCATACAAATAAATTAATTTTTACAAAAAAAAAAAATAGGATGAAAACAACTTAACCCCCACCCCTAATTACCCAAATATTAACTTGGGCTAGCCTTCAAACAGCTGAGCTCAAGAACAGGGCATAATCTGTGATTGCATGCTAAATCACCAATGCAGATTTGTTATTCTGTAATAATTAGGACAGATGTGATTGAACCATTAGGATCCAGTGACCTCAGTATAATACATTTCAGGGTGTTTTTGACAGAGTATATATTCAAAGCTTAAAACATTTAAATTTAACTTTATATTTTGAGCAGATGTGGTAAAGCCTAAATAAGATAAAGTGGTCTTATAAGGCTTTTAAATGTGAAGACAGGAGTTCAGAGGCAGGTTTAAAAGTTTTCACATATAATGCAGGATAGGATTACCTCAAACTTTAAAAGCAGTAAGAAATTAAAAGTGAGTTTAAAGGAACTTACAAAGAAAAAAAGCAGCTGCATAAGGTACTGAATAAATGTAAGATTAATACTGTATCTCTAACAAGCATGAGGGCAATGTTTAAAAAGGATATTAGGAAAGTTAAAAGGGAAAGAGAGAGAAATATTGCAGAAAAGAGAAATGCTTATCCAAAAAGATTCTTTCATTATTTTATTAGTAGTAAAACAATGGACAAGGGGAAGATAAGGAGTATTAAGTACATTAAAGACAAGCAAGACTAAACAGGCAGTGAAATAGCAAATGCTTTGAACATGCTTTTTTGTAAGTTTATACATGTGAAGAATTCAATAACTTCCCAAAAATATTGGAGACTACAAAGGAGGTATTTAGTGATATGAAAATTGTAGAGGGAGAAGTAAGGCTTAGATTAAATAGACTGAAATAAAACAAATTACCAGGACCAGAAAGCATTTATTCTTGAGTGCAAATATTAAATATTGTGTAGTTATTGAAAACACTGGAGGCCAGCATATATTATCCAAATGTTTGAAAGGGCTGTTGGGCTGATCCAAGTAACTAAAGGTCAGTAATGTTAACACTAGAATTACTGAAGCCTACGAAAAAACTCTTAATCCTGGCCCACCTTAAATCCCTTTGCACCTCTCCATCAGCATCTTTTGTTTTGTAAATGTGTCGATCAGCACAAGCAACCTGCTATCCCATCCCCTCCTTAACGGAGCTCAAATTTCCCCCTCCAGTCCCACCCGCCAGAAATGACCACATGTCTGCTGCAGCCAGTAGTAATGTGGACATCCCCTTGGCCTGGTCCAGCTGCTCGGTTCCTCAAGCACAAGGATCCTCTGAGTCGGCTCACCCTCTGGGAATTGTACCACATGGCTGTAGTGCCGTAACTGACGCTCCATCACAGTGCAGGTAATGTGCCTAATTTAGAATTCCATGAGCAGCCACTCATTCAACACATTACTGAAGGAGTTCAGTCTTTGTCTCAGGGCACTGGATAGCATCCATGTCTCACAACCGTATTGCAAAACAGGAAGCACCAGGACACTGAAGACGTGGACCTTCGTACTTGTACAAAGTCATCAGGATCGTCACACACTCCTTTCCAGCAACCTCATGACCCCCCATGTTCTCCCAGTCTGTCTACTGACTTCATAGGAAGAGTCACCAGAGACATTAATGTAAGTAAACCTCTCGACAAAGTTGACATTCTCTCCGCAGACACACTACCAATGGCTGTGCCCAAGATGTCATTGAAGGCCTAGATCTTGGTTTTTATCCAGGACACTCGCAAGCCAAGACTCTCGAGAGGCCTAATCAGAACCTCCATTGACTCTATGAAGATCACAGTATCATCAGCAAAGTCAAGATCAGTGAATCTTTCCTCACCAACAGATGCCCCACAGCCTCTGGACCCAAAAACCCTTCCCAACACCTAAAACCATGCAAGCATTGAACAGAGTAGGAGCAAGAACCCACCCCTGATAAACCCCAGAATCAACAGGGAGAAACACAGAGGATCTGCATCCACTCTGCTCAGTAATCACAGTACCAATGTGCAGGTTGACCATGATATCAAGCAACTTCAAGGGGATCCTGTGAAGTCTCAAGATGTCCCACAGGGCAACTCAATCAACTGAGGTGAACACTTTCCGAAAATCAAAAAAGGCTGCAAAGAAACTTTGCCAGTATGAGAACATGAGAATCCTTAGTGCCAGGATGTGGTTGATGGTAGACTTCTCAGACGTAAAACCAGACTGCTCTAGTCACTGGTAGGTGAGCAGTTGATAATGGATCCTATTGAAGATGACCCTAGAAAAGACCTTACCTGGCACCAAGACCAGTGTTATCCCCTTGTAGTTGTTGCAATTCAGACAGTCACCCTTCCCTTTCCAGACAGGGGCGACAAGTCCTGTTTTCCAGTCAGTTGGGATGATGCCTGTCTCCTAAATGGAAGCAAAGATTGCTTGCAATGCAAGGAAGACAGCCTTACCACCAGAATTAGGTGATGTTAAATGTGGTGTACCTCAAGGTCAGTTCTGGGGCCCCTTCTCTTTTTTAATATGCATAAATAACCTAGATAAGAATATAAACAACAAGCTGGTTAGGTTTTCAGGTGATACCAAACTAAGTGGAAAGATAGATGATGCAGCAATAACTAAATTGTTGCAAAGGGACCTGCAGATGAAATTCATTGTAAATAAATGTAAGGCATTGCATGTAGGAAATAGAAATGTTAGATCTGAATGCACAATGAGAGGTTTGAATCTAGAAGTCATAGTGAACTTGTTACTGTCACATCAACACAATATACCGAAGTAGTCAGTAGAATCGATTATGTGTGTGTAGAGTACAAATTAACAGAAGTTATGCTAAGTGAGTGCATTGACTAGAGTACTGTTTACAGTTCTGGTCTCCATATTACAAAAAAGATGAAACAGTGCTAGGGGAAGTCCTCAGGAAAGTGACTAGACTGATTCCAGGACTGAGAGGTTAAACCTATGAGGAGAGACTGAAAGAGCTGAACTTTTTCTGTTTAAGCAAATGGAAAGCAAGTGGTGACACAATTTGAGTGTTTATAGTTATGCAGGGAATTAGTGCTAGATCCTAGCTTTTGCTTTAAAATAAATTCTTTAGCATGAAGAAGTGACCACATTTGGAGTATTGTTAAAGGGCCATTTTCACACAGTTGTTAGAAAGTTTTTCTTCACGCAAAGAGTCATAGACACTTAGAATAAATTACAAAGTTTGTCTTCACACAAAGAGCCATAGACATTTGGAATAAATTATAAAGTAGTCTGGCAGAGAGTGGGACTTTAGGAATGTAGGTGAACAAGACTGGCAAGTTTGTTGGGCTGAAAAGCCTGCTCTTGTCAGTTTTTTTCTAATGTTCTAATGCCATGCAAATTGGTTAATGGACCTGTAGCATTTCGATCCTTTGTGTGTAGTGACTTATTAAAAATCTATGTCTTTCTCTGCATAAATAATATTTACATTTTTTTTCTCAATACTTAGAGAGACATATTAAACATGTGGAAAAGTATCAACAATATGCTTATAAAATTAGAAAAACATAAATTTCACAATTTTTTTATCCTTTTTCTAGGTTATGAAATATCACAGTCTTAGTATTAATTTAAGGTTGATACAATATTGAGTTAAAAAGTGCTTGAGAATCTTAAACAAGTGTGGTGGGTGGCCGGGTCCCATGCCCCGCCGGGACAGCCATTCAGCTTATGTCCTGTGGGAGCAGCCATGGGCTCCTCAGTACCTCCACCAGGACACTTGGTGGCAGCCTCCCTGGTTGACAATGGTGCCTCAGTTTCCCGCAGGGTTCCATGGAAGATGGAGTTCTCCACAACCCTGTGGGGATCTGGGGTGGCCGCCAGGGAGCGTGGCATGAATCACTGAGCCCAGCTGGTCTAATCTTCAGCCCCACCCAGGAATGCAATTGGCAACAGGTGAGCAAGCATTGGGAGCACTTCCGGGAGGGCCATTAAAGGAACCAGCAACCACCACAAAAGGCTAGAATTGGGAGGAAGAGGACGAGGTTGCCTGGGAGGAGTGGTGGTGCCAGGAGAAGGGTTGGTTGCTTTGATTAGTGCTTGAGACGTGCCCCACCCTGGGAAGAGTGTTTGGGCTGTGTTTAAGTGCTTTGGGACTGTGTATTGCCTGTGGGGTTCACGGTGAAGACGTGAACCCAGTTCTGTATAACCATGAAACATGCAGAATGCCATTTTGCACAAATTTAAGAATTTGGATATTGGAACAATTTTGATGAGAACTGTCAATGTTGCTTAATTCTTTGAGGGCTGAATATTTTATCCAACAAAATCAGTTTCCCGATTTCATACATAACTTGACATAAGCTGCGTGCTGTGGCTGCTATTGGCACCTGTTCTCCATCTCTGGCAGCAGTAGCTGCACAGGGGCCACTCGATGGCCAGCAGGAATACAGCGGTGGCAGTCACAGTGCTACACAATCTGGTTTGTAGTGCTTGTCATCATGAGTGGTGGTCCTCCCAGGTGAATCAGCTACATGAACATGTTCAGCACCACAATCAGCTGGGGATCGATCAGCTGATGCTGGTACCTCACTTTCCTTTTCGATCACTTGTATCAAAATCTGAGTTCAACAAGTCAGTCAGATTCCTCGATATTGCGCAAAACTTTGCTCAAGGAGTATTTAGCTTGCGCATTCGTTTTGATTTCCCATCAAATGTCAATGCCATTTTAGAGGTTGTTTGCTCTTCACTACTCAGGCACGTGCAGGGAATCAAGGTTAAATCAATGAAGCTAACTTTACTTCTAGCAAAGAGAATCAAACTGAAACATAACAGTGAGTTTTGTCCCAGTTTACAGCTGATTACCGTCCTCTACTCCTGAATTTCGACAAAAGTCGACATCAAACCCTGAAAGAGTTCAGAAGGTTCTTCTGTCATCAGTCAGGTGCCTCTGCATCACCTCAGCTGAAAGGATAACCTAGCGATTTTTCAGTGAAGGTTATTTTTCACTATTGTGACACAGTTGCACTATTAAGTAAAGTTGCATATAGTAATTGTGTAAATAATACATATCTAATCAGTTGCCAATGAGTCAGGATTTACAAAGTGAGTGTTCCTGCATATTGATTCACTGTTAAGGCAGGACACATAATACATTAATATGTATCCAAAGTGATTTTACATTAATGCAGTCTATTTTTTGTAAGACCCATTTGGATGTCCTTATACCTTTAAGATGGAGTTGTGAACTTACTTTGATTCCAGTTCTTGTGCTTTGACTATAGTGTCCATTTGATTTGTTGGTATTATTTTAGTTTAGGTGTCCCTAATACGCTGTACTTACCATGTAATTTACCTGTATAATTACAGAGTAACTAGGTGTTATTACCTTGTTCTTACTATGTAATAAAGTGTAATGCTATAATTAAGTACTAAACTGTAATTGTTATTCCACAATTTTTCTAAGTGCGTTTGTATATAAAAAGTGAAATAACAATTACAACTAAGTGCTTACCCACAGTATTACATTGTGCTACACAGTAAATACAAGGTAATAACACCTAGTTTCTCTGTAATTATAAGGTAATAACATGGTAAGTACAGTGTATTAGGGATAACTAATCTAATGTGATATTGATTTGTTTTTGAATTCCCTAAGCAAACAGAAAAACATTGCTTATCTGCCTGCAAAAGTTGCAATAATTCTATATTTGCTGCTTATTGAGTCATAATACACTGGTAAGTGGAATCTGTACCAGAAGGAGAATTAATAGGGCAAGAAATTGGAGAGACAAACTGAGAAAAAAACATATAGCATATACTGTAGCTGCTATGAGATGCAAAATTTATCCAAATCACAGATATGAATAAATCGTCTCAGCGGTATTTAAGGCATCACACTGAAGACATGGCGTGGTCTAAAACCATACTCTTTGGCAACTGAGTGCAGCATGCTAGTAGTGGGAATGATTATATGGCAGTAACCATACAGAAAACAAATTAACATTGCTGCACCATGAAATAAATAATCACTGTGATCAGGAGACAACATAATGCAACTGCACAAAAATTTTCCAGACATAAAGAAACCCATATTCCCATGAATACATTTATTTACAAAAAAATATTGTAAGATATATAAATTTTCAAAGTAAACATCTCCTAACTTCATGTTGCATGGAGAAAGACTTTAGAAAACCCAGATGTGTCAGGTAATAACACCTACAAATGTAAAAAACCAAGTATAACATGGATATACATTGCTCAGGAAATGCAGTTGAATAAAAGAAATGAACATTCACAGAACATCTTTAATGTACCATTTGTTGTCCTTTTATATTGTTTGAATTTCAGAATTTTGACTTTCAGAGTAGGATAATGGAGCAGAGTGTAATCCCTTTAAAAAGATTTTCAGCATTGCTACAACAGCTTTACTTAGGAGGAGCTCTTTGTTGTAACTGTCCATTTAATTTCACAGTTATGAGAGTCAGATTTTCAGCAATTTGTTACTACCCATTTGGTCTGAACCAGTCCTCACATGCTCCTATAATTTCTCTTTGTCTGCAAGTTGATATCCAACATTCTCTGTAAGTTACTTTAAAAGGACATTCAAGTCACTTAATGCCTTGTCAATTTATTTGAAATGTTATTCAAATGGAAGAAAATCCTGGAAAATTATGTAACATTACTAAGAGATACAGTTTAAAAAAAAAGAAAAACAAAACCATATACTGTAGACAGACATTTCTGTATTACAGACAAGTTTTCAACCACCATCAAAATATGTACAGTTCCAGAGTCCTTTTTCCATTTTATTGAAAAAAAAATGGACAGCAGTAAATCTGTGTATTGTTTAGTTCTAGTATGATCACCTAGCTAACTTGACAGATATGAAATGTTACTGAATTAATAGAGCATGTTCTGTAATTCTCTACTGTATGCCATCCAATCGACGCATGGCCTTCAGAATATCAGGACTATTGAATGGGTTTAAGTTTAATAGCTGCGGACACCATTTTATTTCTAGACAATTCTCATTTTCCTGCCAGTTTTCCATTTGCAGTAATTCTGTTACATCCATCATACATATACAGTAGTTATTACTGTGCATGAAAACAACACTCATGCTAAGCATTGTGAACAGAGCTAATATTTTTCCTCACAGAGAAAATAATGCAGAGTGTTCTGTAATTTTGCAAGTCCAGTCATTATAAACAATCATTAAAAATTCAGTTATAGAATTTTTATACTTGTTTACTTGTTAGATTTTTACAACTGATTAAAATACCATATTGCTAAAAAGGACAAATGATAAACTGGACCTGTTTTTGAAAAAAAAAAACATTGCAACATGTTTTTGCACTGGTCTATCACAATTAAAATGCATAATCACCTTAATAAGTGTATAAATGTCTATGTCCAAAAGATGCCCTATCATATTTTTAGTAATAAAATGCATTGTTTTTGTCATACATGGCAGATCACAAACATTAACACTGCTTTTACTACTTCCATACCAAATGGCATATAATGAAGACATATGCATTCAAATGTAACGCTGAGGTTGTACATTAATTAGTTAGATTTCATCCTATCTTAGACGGACAGCACAGCTAGTATTCATGTAATCAAGCAAAATAACAATCATCTAGCTTCCATTACCATTGATTCAATTTTTAAGATTCCATTTAGTGGCTCAAGATATTTGTTTTAAGACTTTAACAGGTTAAAGTCAGACAGTACTTTGATAATTACTATATTCTTAAGATCTTTAAGACCAGAACAGGCCCTAAAATTCAAAGTACTGGTATTTTTTACAAAGAATCTCCTCTCTCTCTCTCTCTCTCTCTCTCTCTCTCCGGTTGAGTAGAAATGCTAGTCCCACCAGAATTAGGATCTGATCTGAATCCCAGAGGGCAGAGCCTAGCTCATGACTGAATCATGACTAGTGCGCTGATAATGCTTTGTTGAAATTCTGTCAAATGGCTTTAAATGGTTGCCCTCACTGTTAACAATAAAGCAGGTCTTTTGCCCTTAGGGGGTTTTAAAAATAGTAATAACAGGTAGTGAAGACTGAAAAGGACAAATACTTGGTTGATTTCCAATAATGTTGTATATTGTGCTGTAAGAGCTCCAGCAAGGAGTTTCTGTTTCATGCCCCACTTGGAAGAAATTTTCATGGTATCAAATAGTGAAGGAAATACAGGCAATACTTCATTCAATTCAAAATAAAAAATGTGTATTGAAATTATTTTATTCTATTAAATGCACCATACTAAATATCCAGTGCATGATTATGGGGTAATTATTTCTATACTTTTTATTGCTTGCTACAGTAATGCAATTTTTAATAAATATGTTTTATAGTATTTAGTGTTTTAATTGTGTTTGTTTTTTCATACTGGCTCTTTGGTGATTTTTTTTATTTGTTTTTACTAGCTAAAACAGAAATATAAAAATTGAGTATGAAACAGATCTAAGTAAAGCAATTTTTAAATATGTAAATTTATGACTCAATATCTTATTAAATTAATTGAAATGTTGTAAGAATTAACCTTAGCGTGCAGCTGAAGTTATGTGCTTTCATCTTCCAGAGTTTTTTGTTGGATATTTAAGGCCAAATGCATTAATTTGTTATAAATTATACTTTTATATTGGTAATTTCATCTGAGCTATAACCCTTTGAGCATTTCACAATGGAGACATCACTGCTTGGTGTTTTATTGTTAACTACAGTATGTCTTTCCTTAAAATCTTTAAATCTGCTTTCACACTTGAGAAGTAAAACACACTCTTAAATAATGATATTAAAGCTTTCCTCTTTCTACCTAAATTAAATTAGGAAATGTCACTTTCATTTTTTCGTTATTAACAAGAACTAGTACAAATAAGTAATGTTGAAAATCTTTTCTTCTTATCCCATAGCAGCATACAGATGGTGACATATCTCGTCCTGTTCTTGTGCAGATTGCAGAGTCACTCTATCGGTTCACTCTTGGTTCAGTCGCTGGAGGTTAGTCACGGATCATTGTACACATTTTCCCCCCACTTAATAAACAACTTTTTTAGTTTAAAAGAAAAAAAAAACAAAGCCTTCCCTATCTCCTTATGGAGCCGATTCTCCCCAGTAAATAAAAGGTGGGACTGTGCCTAGGGAACCTTTCTATAGCTTCTTTTGTACTTGTCAATGATCAGAGGTTTAGAGGTGGTGCCTTTACCGTGTTTGGCTCCAGACTGGCTTCACAAGGAGACAGGTTAATAATGAGGCAAAAGGTACTGCAATAGTCCCTTAATTAAATGTGTTGGCTTTATGTTCATTTTGTAACTTTGTTTAATATGAAAATTTTACAATGATAATAAGAAATATTAACAAAGACTCAAAAAACAACGTAAACTTTCTTTCTTTCTTTCTTTCTTTCTTTCTTTCTTTCTTTCTTTCTTTCTTTCAGCTGTTGGCGCTACAGCTGTATATCCAATTGACCTTGTGAAGACCCGTATGCAGAACCAACGCACTTCAGGATCATTTGTTGGTGAACTTATGTACAAGAACAGTTTTGACTGCTTCAGAAAAGTATTGCGCTATGAAGGCTTTTTTGGGCTGTATAGAGGTCAGTAGTTGAGCAAGTAAGAAGCAAGACCTGACAAGGTATTGAAAGCGGGTCATGCCCCTGCTGACCTGAGCACTTTGATGTGATTTAGCATCTGAGGGTTTGACTTAACTGGACAAGCTTTGGGAGAATGTTGCAAGTATCAGATTTACATTCCTGGAAGGCCTCATTCTTTTTATACAAAAAAATTCTCAGCGTACAACAGGTATTCCTAATATGACAAAGCTTAAACTTAGTTACCTAAGTACTCTTACAGACATAAAGATTATATTATACTGTGTAGCTTTTAAGGAAAAAAATACTAATTGTTTTAAACCAGCATCTTTTTTTTTGCTGTTTTTGCTGCTCTGTGTAAGAAATTGAATTATCAAGTACAGATGGAGTATCCTGTTACAAGATATTCTTCCATGGAATTGAATCCATCCGTGCATCTAAAGAAAGTTGAATGCATTAGATAGCTGGTGATAACTTTGATAGTTATGAAATAATAAAGAAGTCCTTTATGCTGAGCACATTTATACTTTATTTTAGTATTAAACGAATACCTTTACAATACTTGAGGTCAGAGAGTATTAATTAGTAATATAAATTAGAAAAAAAAAATAGAAAATACATATTTTACATTCTTTTTGTATTTTTAATTAACTGAATAATATATATGCATAAAATGTGAACTTCCTCTTGTCTTGTATCATTTCCTTTATTGATACTTCCCATACACATTCTATAATTTCACATTTAGATCAATCAAGACTTTTTGTATCCTCTCAATCATCTGGCCTATGTGTCTAATATAACAATTAATATAAACACTGCTTTTGATTAATGAGCTAGCCAAAGAATTATCTGTATCACTAATGCTTAGCAATTTAACCTGTACATGTAGATTACTGGAGCACCTTCAAGTTAATTATGTTTTGAATATTTTGCTTTTGTCACATTACTGCTTGTGTATTTTGTGTTTTTTTTTTTTGTAGAATGTATCCTTTCATTGATAATATATTTTTTTTAATTCCCAAAATACAACATATAGTATCAGCTGAAAGTAGCACAGTGATTAATGTCACTGCCTAACGACTCTTGAATACTGTGTGAAAGTCTTGGTCTGGTTGTCTTTGTTGTTGTTATGATTGTAAATAAATGCTGCAATGTCCTGAAAGGAAGGATTGCTGACAGCTCCCGAGTCTTCAAGTAAACTAGTCAAGAAAATATACAGTAGAAAAACAGATTGATGGCTTAAGTAATTTAGAAGGAAGATGGTTGAATTAGACTAGGTAATTTTGTAACCAGACAGGGTCTCAAACGTATTGCATAAACTAAAAAATGAGGAAGAGTAAAGTCAGCATTTCCAAAAAGGGCAAAATTTTCATCTGCATATAAACATATTTTATGATTAGTGTTATAAGCAGCAATAGGGTTGATTGAATTGAGATTGACAATGAAAGGCTCATGTGAGGTATTAAAGAATAATGGGGATAGGAAGCAATCTTGTCTGACACTTTTTTCAGCCTAAAGTGCTGAGACATGTTTGAGATAGTAAGAATTATCACCTGCTTATAATAGTTTTCTGAAACTGACCTGAAAATACTAGAATTTAAAAATATAACAATTTTTGCAATTATTATTATTTTGAAAATGTTTAAGTTGATGCACTGTAAAAAAGAAATACACAAGACAACTGCTTTGCACCATGCCAGCAGGAGTAAGGATGCAGGAGGTGGAGCCACTGTAATTCCTATTTGTCATCAATGAAGTTTTGTTCTTGCTTTCTGTAAAAAACATCATCTGTCTTCATTCTGATAGATCTCTGCCTTTTGACATGGTGAACCACCAGATCCTCCTTACCAACCTTTCTGACCTTGACATCATTAGGACTGTCCTCAGTTTGTTTGAGTCCTACTTCTTGGGTAGATCTTACCATGTGTCCTTGCATGAAAAGATTTGAAGGGTGCACCAGGCAAACAGGGGTATGCCCCAGGTATTTTTGTTTGACCCTCTCTTTTTCTAACTATACAACTCCTCACCAGGCTCTATCATCCAATCCCATGTGTTTTCTTATCAGTGCTATGCAGATTATATGCAGCTGTACCTGTTCCCTCCGGAGGACCACGCGGTATCAACTAGAATCCCTGTATGTCTCACTGATACTGCAGTTTTGATAAAGGAACAATTTTGTAGATTGTAGTATATATGTTATTCTTATGGTTATTACAGAGTTTTTCCCTTTAACGAAAATTGATTTTGAATGGTTCATATCGTTTGGGATTTAATTTTATTATATTTCATAATTTATTTTTATTTATCCCATTTCCATGTTTATGCAACACAGAACTGCATTCCGTGACTGTGTTCAGCATATCAATAGCATGTTTTAATGTTTTTCCTTTAGTGATTCTTTCAATAGATGTTTAATGCTGCCTTGTAAACAATTTGTGTAGCAATTTACACACCAACATTATATTTGTTACCACAGCAGTTGTGTGTTTCCTCACAAAAACCTCTAACCGCACACCTTGCTCTAATCCCAGCAAAATAGTCTTATCACTGTCCTGTAATTGGTGTGACAGCTGTCAGTTTTAGCAGCCACAGTAATGGGAGATAGATCTGAAAACTTACTCAGAACCAATTTCTCTGATTTCTTAGTCCTCATCTGTTGTAGTAACAATACCTTGGACAGTCATCTCTTTTGCCATTGTGCAGTCAGGGCACTGTGAAGCAGGTTAATCTATAGTATCTGGCAATTTTGGCCTGTTTAAGGCAACCCAGTGGCCCTCTCCCTTTGTTCTGGGGACATTCCAGTCATTATAGAATAATGCACAGAAAACTAAGTTTGGCTTTTGCCTTGCTGTGGCCTAAGCTTTGAATTTAGACATTTTTAAAAGGCAATGTCCACCTGGACCTCTTTAGTTTAAA
The DNA here is from genome assembly GCF_016835505.1 of Polypterus senegalus. NCBI lineage: Eukaryota > Metazoa > Chordata > Cladistia > Polypteriformes > Polypteridae > Polypterus > Polypterus senegalus. The sequence goes on along the minus strand of NC_053168.1, from coordinate 79,266,181 downwards.
ATACATATAACAAGCTTTTATGTGTTTGCCCAGTTCCAATTACTTACTTCCATCCATCCATTATCCAACCCGCTATATCCTAACTACAGGGTCACAGGGATCTGCTGGAGCCAATCCCAGCCAACACAGGGCGCAAGGCAGGAAACAAACCCCGAGCAGGGTGCCACCTACCGCAGGGCGTGCATACACACACCGAGCACACACTAGGGACAATTTAGAATTGCCAATGCACCTACCCTGCATGTCTTTGGACTGTGGGAGGAAACCGGAGCACCTGGAGGTACATGCAAACTCCACGCAGGGAGGAACCGAGAAGCGAACCTGGGACTCCTAACTGCGAGACTGCAGCACTACCCACTGCGCCACCGTGCTGCCCCAATTCCTTACTTGAAAAGATGTATTGCTAGTAACAAGGTAACATAACCAGATACATTTTTGTAAAAGTAAACAAGTTGTAACTTTAGTTTTTTTTTTCATTCCAGAAAATGTTGACTTTCTTTTTTCCATATCACCTTTATAAAACTCTTGTCTTTTAAATGCAAGCTCAATTAAATTTCTGCCATTAAGAACCACTAAAGTTCCATACAGGCTAGAACATAAAGTGTCATCTTGTTCCAGTTCCTGAGACATCAGTAGCCCTTAAGTCTAGAGTTTTAAAAGTCTTACTTTGATTGGCCATGGCAACTTAATTATCACCTTAATCAACATATACTTATTACTTTCAAAATGTACAGCCATTCTGTGTAGCTAATTGAGAGCTACTTTGGAGCTGCTGTGCAATATGGTGTAGTATTTTGCTACGCATTAAAGTGATCTGAAATTCATCTTCATGGTGAAATGCAACTTATTGCAGGATATTCCTGTGTCCAAGCTACAGTTCTTCTTTTCACATTTTAATTTTATCTGCTGCCTGTCACAGAGGCATCTAATGTCTATATACTGTACCATTCCACCTGTGAGACACTTATGGCTGCAAGCAAGAATGACAATTGACTTTTTTATACTAATCTTTGCATATTTAATATTATGTAAACCAGTAATTCATACAATTAAATTAATATTCCATAGACACGTTGTAAACCAATATATAGAAAGTGGAAAATTCATGAGTTATTGTTAAATTATTTATATAATTGCATGCTTTAAAGAACATTTAAATATGCTTTATGCTTTAAAGAACACTTAGACAGACAGACAGACAGACAGACAGACAGACAGACAGACAGATAGATAGATAGATAGATAGATAGATAGATAGATAGATAGATAGAACAAACTTTATTCTTTTTACAGAAGCTCAATATATAAGTAAATACATACATATATACATATTATAACAAAAATACAAACAAGAATTGCTAAAAGAAAGAAAAATCTGCCTTGGCCAAAAACAAAAAGAGTAGTCACAGTCCACCATGAGGCATTATAAAGATGTATTGACATTGGTATTAGCGAATCCCAGTAGTGTTTCTTCATACTCTCCTGCTGAATTATTCATTGCATAATGAATATTTATTGAAAGTTCTCAGTGCTAGTGTATCAGAGAGGGTATATGTGGCATTGTTCATAATTCCCTGCTAATACCTACAGTGGGTCGAAAGTGTATCCCCTTAACTGAGCCTGCCCCTTTTAATAACCTTGTTGATTCAGTGAGCTTGTCTTTAAGTGATGTTATCAGACCAGCACACTACAATATAACAAAATTTGCACTAGTCACCACAGAGTTATAGAACATGTAAAGGATGTCACTACCCACAAGTCTCTCTGCCCTTTCTTAGAGTTCCTCTATGTTGCAAGACCAATCCAGCCTGTCAGTGGCATGGACCACCAAACATTAAATATATAAATGCCTTTGTAAAAAATAAAATGAATTGTTTATAAATTGCTTAACATACTTAAATTCACGAATTGCCCCACGTTGGGAATCACCGCTCTACAGGCTTATCCTTTTGCTTTTAGTGACCCTAGGATCCATTCAGCTGAGTTTCAGATGCTGTGAATATGTGACTAAAGGGAAACAAAAGAATGTTATGACAAGTACAGGCAATTTAGACCAGCACAATTGGTCTATTCTATTACCAAAAGAAAGATTCATGCAGACACAAGGAAAACCAGCAATCTTTACAGACACAGTGAAAACCTAGGGATGCAAACAGTATCCTAGAGTTGTGACTTAGTAGTGCTAAGACTGAAATATAATGCCACTGTTTCATATTTAAATTATTCAAATATGATAGAAATCAGATTTATTCACTGAAGTTAATATAAATATTTAATTACAGGATTTTGCTCATGTACTGTGAGATCACCATAGTTTTATTGCTATAAACATTATCAGCAGTGCTTTACATGGCTTGTATAATACTTTTGGTTGAGGTTTAGGACAATATTGTGCAAAGGAGGGTTATGCTACACCCAGTTGGGATGCCTTTTTTGGGGGTCTTCATGTTCTCCTAGAACTCAGAAAGATTTCCCAAAAAACTGATTTTAAGTTAGATTGTCTACAGTTAATATGTTGTGTTTGGTGTGTCTTCCCAATGACAACAGCAACAATAATTAGACCACTTGCTAGACTATTGATGATTAGCTACTGCCTTACTGTAATGAACTGTAATGTAAAGAGGTGTATGGTTGCATTTGGATAGTTGTACTGATGTCCACTTTTCTATTTTATTATTCAGTTCAATTTATTTGTACCTTTTCATTCATGTATTCATTTTCATTATGTTTTTCCTGATAAATATTGTGGTAGCAATGTGCTAACCTGATCTGGTGTCCTTGTCTGCAGTAACTTCCTTTCCATTGAATTCTAGGCCAGTCAAGAAATATTATCCCTTGAGGATGTCCTGGGTCTGCCCCCATCTTCTATGCAGGCGCTATGCCTTGCACACTTCCTAAGGATGCACCCAGAAAACATCCTACCTTATTCACTCTTCTTGATCCAGAAAATAAGTGGTTCAAGTCCAAAATTGCTGAGCTTCTCACACTGTCAATGAGATGAGCCCAGCAGCTCTGCACAGGAACCTGGGTTTTTAACCACTTGTACACATGGTCTATCTTTCAGTCACTAACCAGACCTTGTGACCATAGGTTAAGATGGTGATGTAGACTGACCAATAAATCAACAGCTTCATCCTAGGACTTTCCTTCTGTTTCACCACCATGGTCCAGTACAGTGTCTATAAAATTGCTGACACTGCACTGATTTGTTGCTCTCACTCATGAATAAGACCCCAAGGTACACACATTCCTCTATTTCAAACTGTTGTTTATTCCTCACTTGCTATGAACAGCCATCTTTTCTCAGACAGAGGCTAATTCTAATTATCTCTGCATCACACTCATCTGTCAACAATAAAAGTTAACATCAGAGATCACCATCTGAAAAGGCCAACAGGGTAACATTGCAAACAGCAGAAATGAAATCCTTAGCTTCCCATGCTGGATCCCTCCAAACCGTGGCTGTGTCATGATAACCTGCCCGTGAAAATTTTATGAAATAGATGAAGACACAAGATACACTCTTGGAATAATCCAATGTTCACAATGAATGATTCTAAATGGTTACCAAGCATGCAAGCATAACTCTTGCACCATTAACATGAAGAGTTAATGAAGTGCAGCAGTGGCCATTAGAACGTGTTCTCCTATAGTATCTTCCACATGACTACATGGGGTGCATGGTTATAAGGATTAAGTCCACAAGCATCCATGCCATCACATCGGGGGCAGAATACTAAGTGGGGATTTGTATAGTTTGTACTTCTAATTTCATATTTCCATTTTCAGTATATTATGTTCTTGGTCCTTTTGAAGTTTTTCTTTTTCATTTTGGTGAATGGCAATCATAATAGCAATTTAAAAGTTTATTAATGAAACATTTTTCTTAGTATCTGCAAATTTTTATAAAAATAAAGAACCTGGAAGTAGATGTTTAAAAATATAGACAACAGTCTTGGTTTTAACTTATCACCTCCTGATAACTAACAAAACAGTTGTGAAAAAACAATAACCCTCTGTATAGAATATTTTGAATGAACATGCAGTATCCCACCAATATCTTTCTTCCGAAGTCAAGTAGAAAATGTGAGAATAATTTTTTATTACTAACTATATGTCTTCTGTTGTTGTCACTTGATTTTTTTTACTACTTAAAATTTTATGTTTATTTAGTATTTGACTAGTTTGATGTAAACATAATGGAAGTGCATAACAGCATACATGAACAAGATACAACCTGCTTTAAGATAAGAATTTTCATGCCTACTAGCAGTATTTTCTACTTTTTTTAATAATCTTGTATCTAAATTACAGGTCTCCTGCCGCAGCTTTTAGGTGTGGCACCAGAAAAGGCCATAAAGCTTACAGTAAGGTTTTTTTCCACATGTGTCTATTCAGAATACACAACTGTTTCTTAGGAGATAGTGTAGCCTATGTTGTAAATTATGTTGTTGAAGTGAGACATTTACTTTCAGATTTCATTAACAATAACATTATAATTTAATTTAAAATAAAATAACTTTTCTTTATATTTTATTTTATATGTATACTATTGAAAATAAGTTTTGTTTTGTAAGTATATAGATTGAAGACTTAAGTACAGTACAAAGTCTTACCCATCACTTTTATCTAGTCCGTAATCTTGTGAAATACCTTGAAGAGCAGTTTTGCCTGAGTTTGGCATTTACTGTATAATACTTTGGCAATATATTTATTTTTAACAAATATTAATTTGCTACTTTGGTCTACCATGTTTACTATTTAATCCTTTTGGCTTAGTATTTAGCTGTTTACAGGAAAGACAACAGTGCATTTTATATGGTTGCTAATTCTGTTAGCAGTTTCACAAGTTGAAACACAAGAAAAATAAAATATAAAAAATGTTTATATATTACTTTTATGAAGTGGTATAAAGATGCTTAGAAATATTTGCAGATCTTTTACAGCCAATGAAAAGTACTTCATTTACCTTTTACTTACAAAGGCAGCATTTTTATCTTTGATGAAGTATGTACAGTACACTGTGGCACTTTCTGCCTTATAGTGGAAAATCTATGACCCCATATCTCCAGAGAACAAAATTGCTTAAAGGCAAAAAACACTTATAGTTGCCACCATAACCCGAGAGACCAAAGTTTTCCACCAAACTTTTTTGCCTCCTGCTCACATTTTTGCAATGTATATTTTTGTTACAGGTTTGTGTATATGTCTAATATCATTAACACTATTCATATCCTTTCAAGGTAAATGACTTTGTGAGAGGCAAGTATATGCAGAAAGATGGCTCTGTTCCACTCTTCACAGAAATTTTAGCTGGTGGTTGTGTAAGTACCATTTTACTTTGTACAATTACATCCTTTCATCACAAGGATTTGGCAGTGCTTTCTAAGAATGTTTTATACACTTCATTCTGAATTTATTAAAATGTTATAATCAGTGCATCAGTTTTAGAAAACAGAATGGCTTCATTATAATGTACTACATCTAAATGGAGTGCACAGATTTTAGTGTGAATGTATTTTCTTAGATTTCATCTTGTACATGCTTACGGTATGTTTTATGATTAGGCATTTCTATTTGCTTTCAAGTTTTAATTTAATGTTGGTTTTTGTTGGCTCCTAGTGTAGTTCTCATCTAAAGTTCAGATTTCTGCTCTTCATAACATCTAAACTTGTATTTATGTTTTAATTGTGAATAACGTGAGATAATATTCTCAGAATTGCTTAAGCCAATTGCACTATGCTAGAGCCAATTTTGATAACATCAGTCACAAGGCAGAAACTAGCCCTGGACAGGGCATCAGTCCATAACAGGGCCCACTCATGTATACTCACACTCACATTCACTTTGCGTCGATTGGGAATCACCATATAATCTAACATGCATGTGGGAGAAAAAGCAGATAACTCAGAGGACAGCCCATATGGACATTGGGAGAACAGGTAAACTACACTAACACTCCTAGATTTTCCTGAAATAGTATGTTGGACTGCAGTGCTTAAGCAGTTTCAAAGTTAATTGCATAAATCCAGTGTTTTTACTTATTTTTAAATCTGTTAGTAGATACAAGAATTGTTGTCTTTAAGAAAAGAAAATTTATTTTGGTTTAATTTGCAGACCTCTCCTTATTTGGTTTGATAGAGCTGTTTTGTTAAATCACATTATTAACTATTAGTTTAAGTCCTTTCATGTGACTGGTGGAGTTTGTCAACAATTTACCCAGTCGAAGTCTAAGCAAGTGTAAGCAGTGCCAGGTACCCATATTGATTATACATTAGGATACCAGGAGCCCAGAGAGCCCTTTTTGAGCTCCCATGTCACCCACACTGTTTCAACACAATCTGTACAACAGTAGCTACCTTTTACAGTTTGTCTCCTGACTAAATGGATCCCAGTACTCTCATTTTTCATCTGCACTCTAAAAACAAACATCTAATGGGCAGTCTACATTCTACAAACAATGTCTTAATTTTAAATGAATGTCTCCAGCCTTGCAGTTATACATTGGGTTATATAGTAATGCCCACTCTGAACTGTTCAGTATGGTATTTGCTTCTTTTGGATACTGTAAAACTCTTGCACAACATTACCTACTGTATATGCCCTTGCAGGCTATGTAGCACCTTGTACCGTTTTTACTTTCTGTCATGCTAGGCAGTACCCAAATGCCACTCGTCCTCTGGTTTCTGACTGATCAGAAGTCTTTAGTAGTAGCTGTCACTTAGACTTGAAGCTCTTTACCAGCAACTGTCTTTTGCCATACCCAAAAATCTATGTTAGTGTACTAGCATTATTCATAGTTCCAGAGACTCATTCGAGCTGTCGAGTGGAGTTAGCAAGGTTTCCATGTGTCTGTATTGTTTATTTCTCTTAGGCCTCTGCTATTTCCACCATATCCCATTGGCAACCTTAAATTAGCACAATGTGAGAGAATATGGATGTGTGCTTTCCTGTGGCAGGTTTTCCCAATCATGATAGATATCAGCATTGTGTTCTATGCTGCAGGATATACTTCTTTGAGCAGTGAGAAAAGCGCAATATAAATATAAAGAACTGAACTAGATTTGTACCCTTTTGATAAAGGATGGATTAATGGAATATAATACAAGGAAAGCTAATAGAGAGTGGCAGTCTTTGGGTAAATTCATGCTTTTCTTGGATAGACTTCTGTTATATAATAAACAAATGTCATGTTTACATGCTATGGTGAAGACCCTTTTTGGAAGGAGTATCTCCTGTTTATTGACTTTTTTGTTAGCCCAAATGAATGTCGTTACTTTAAGTACCTACAGTAAGAAAGCTTTAACTTATGGTGATCTACTACTTGTAACATAATTTTATTTTATTTTTTGTGATGTATTTATTGATGTAGCTTTGTTGTATTTATTGATACTATAGTATTTGCACAAATGACACTTTTCTAAATACTTGCATTTGATTGTTTTCATATTTTTTATTTTATTTATTCTTTGTGATTAGTTATAGCTATGACTAGACAGGTTTTTTGATAGAATTATTTTTAAGGTAATACCTACCTTATTACTTAGTATTAAGTGTATTGAAGTATTGAAGTGTGCATGTGAGTGTGTCTTATGAAGGTCTGATGCCCTGTTTATGGCTGATGCCAGCATTGAACCTAACACTTCATTGATGCTGAATTGGAAAAATGGATATGATTCTTACTTAGGTACTATTCTATTCTGGTTTCTTTTGTTCTATTAAAACTATTTGGCTTAATTTTCAAATCATAAATAAATATACAGTATTTGTTCTCTTGTGCTGTCGTGTTTGCACATTTCATGACTCTAAATTTAAGGTCACACGAGAATGTACGTTTATATATAATAAGCTGTAAAGGAAATCCACCAGGACATTTATTTGCTCTTTATATTTAGACATGCTTTGTAGTGAAGAAAAAAGTCAGCAGTAGAAGATTAGAGACACAAGCAATCTGTTTAAAAAGCTGGCTCAAAAATATTTTCTTTGTGTGACACACATGAGACAGCAAGATTTGACTGCTGCCTAACTGCCTGTTGTGTTTGATCACTGACCTGTCAGGGTCTGCCAGGTAAGACTTCACAACCCCCCCAAGCCCACTCCCCACCCCCCACCGCTAATACTGCTCCAAGCTCTGTAAAGTCTGTAGCATTAAGGAAAACAGCACAGTCCTTTGATTACTCACCTTTTGATGCCTTCAGAACCTGTCTAAAATCAGTAAAGCATAAGATTCATAAAAAAATATACATATATGTAGGCCTTAAGAGGAGGAGGGAATTTAGTTCATAAGGCTTTTTTGTATTAGCTTTTACAAGTCTGCATTTAAGGTTAAAGGCTTTTAAAGTCAATATTGTCTACTAAACCCTGAGGTATTTACCCTGGCAAAAAGTTGTTTTATCAGATCATGAGGTTTTCTGAGATGTGCACCCTTAGGCCTGGTTTATTGATATTTAGTGAAAACTAAATGAAATAGTGTTTATTGATAAAAAGCAAAAACAGACTTTGACAAAGAGAGCTAAATTTACAGCATATCTCAGGAAGTGAGAAACAGAATTACAAAATCACTGTTGGATTACACTGAAGTAAGGCCGTGTCAATTGAGTATTAGACCTCTTAAAATGTCATCCTAAACCCTGGAGTGGTTCCAATGGCACAGAGCGTTTATGTGGGTCTCTCTTAAATTGTTAGTTCTGAATTATATCTTTTAAAGTTGCCAAGACTTAATGATTATTTGGTAAAACGATTGTGGCTTGCAGACTGAGTAGCTGGCAGAGTATTTATCTCCTAATCGATGGTCATTTGAAATTTTTGAGTATTCCAAAGTGCGCTTAACATTTATAGTGTAATTCAGGGAAGGGGGGAGTTAAAGTTTCTTTATTTGGCCACTCAGTTTAATCAGCTTCTGGTGCACCAGGCAAGATGTATTAATGTAGCAATTTCAAATGCACTGTAAAATATCAAATTACTTATTAGTCAAATTGCTTATGCTTAGGAACTGTTCAAATGCATTTTTGTTAATGGCTGCTTTAAAATATATTGTTTGCACCTGTGAAAGTGTAAGTGATTGTTAATGAAGGGTGGCTAATATTTGCTTCTGGCAGAAATGCTTTGTTTATCTGCAGGGCTTAAGATATGGAACACCACAACTTCACAATCCACTCAAGCATTACTAGGTGTTGACTGAATCCCCCGGGAGCTCACCTTATATTGTAATTACTGAGAATTATCACTCATGAGTAACTTTGGTACTTGTAGTCACAGCAGTTCATTTTATTAAACAAGCAAGCTTCTGTTTTGTAAACTGTTTTCTGATTTTTCTCCCATAAGTATAAATATACTGCTTAAGTATATATTGTGGTCTTGAGGGTTGCCAAGGGTGTGCTTCAGACCCCTAAACCCCAGATACAACTACAGCTGATAAAGTTCTGAGTCTAAATAAGCATTTTATTCTTATGTTGCTCTTTTTAAGCAGGCTTCTTTACCAATATAAAATATACTTGAATTAAATACAAGCCGCTACCTTTTATTTTATTTTCTCTTGCTTTCCTTCTTTCATTTCCAGGTCAGCTTTGACTCACTCTGCTCCTGACTCTGACTTCCTTAACTAAGGAGGTTGGGTTTCTTTTAAACTGGGACTCACAAGATGTTCCGGTACATCAACAATATACCTTGGAAACATTTCCATGTTAGACAGATGAGGGCAGGGAACCATTACCACCAAGAGATACTTCCAGCAGCCACAGAGTTATCCAACAGTGCTGTTTACTCCAGCTACAATTCTGATGCAGTACTGTGGGAATCCAGACTGGAGCAGCACCAGAGGCATGCTGTCACCAGCATACTGGGGGAACATATTTCCCTGGCAGGCAGTCCTCCACTACCTGTCAGTTGTATCAGTATCCCATCCAACAAAGGAACCACCAACCATCTCAGCTGGTTTGGCCATTAATCAATGAGTCCCTTAACAATATACTGTATACACCCACACACGCACACATGTACACACACAGTAGAACCCCAATTATTCAAGGTAACGTGGACTGATGCTACCTTGGATAACTGACAATTCAGATAGAACAGATGGCCGTGGACATTTCAGATTAAAAATTACCGATACGAAAGATTTTGCCAATTTATATGGTACATTATATGGTCATTTTTAAGCCTTTTTTCAACTAGACTAACAGCAGAACACTGCACTGTGTATGTACTAATTACCCATAAATGTTGTATTGCATCAGCTTCTATCCATTGCAGTTTCGGTATAATTTTCAAATTGCCTTTACTTTTTGATTTACCCCCTTAAAACAAAGAAAAATACACAATCACTGTTATTTTTATAATGCATCATTTATTATGCAGTAATTTTAAAAATAAAAATGCATATTGTAGTTACATTTAAATATTATTTTTTTGTCTCACATTGCATTTAAAAATAAAATGATAAAAAGTGAACAAAAAAGTAGAGCATCTGTACATAGTCATCACTGGTGACACACTGGCAATAACAGAAGGATGCAGTTGGGAAGGGGTGATTGAGTCACGCCCACATTCCCAGAGTCATTAGCTCCTCAAACACTCGCTCAGTACTGTTGAGTTACGTTTATATTATTTATACACTGAGTACAGTTTTCAAAGCAATGTTTTAATGTATTATAAGAAAAGTAGTGTATTACACTTATTGGTTTGCCTTCATTAATTCAAGAATTAATTCTTCAAGAACCTTCATTAATCAGGGCATGGGTAATTGGGATTATACTGTATTTATATGCATATAATATACTATAGCATACCTTTTATTTCTTTATGCTTTTTTACAAATTTTTCTATATAAATGTAGTTTGGTATCTTTATAATTCAAATTTGGAACATTATACACTTTCTCGTACTCACATAGTGTATAATATTACTAATAAAGTACAAATTTCATAAAATATCTTTTAGCAATAAGCCATTTAAAAATGTTTTTTATTTATCATTATTGCAGGATTTATATATATACAGTATATATATATATATATTGTGGAGCCAACCCGGACACAGACAGGCGGACATGTTGTTTTTCAACCACCATACGTTTATTTACAACTATTTACAACAATTATAAATGGTCACTCAGACCCTGTGCACAATACAAAACACACAGTCCTGGCCACAAATGCCTCTTCTTCGGGCCGCCTCCACACCTCTCTCGTGCCTCGTCCTGCTTCCACCTGACTCCAGCCTCGAATGAAGGGAGACGGCCCCTTTTATCCATTCCCCGGATGAGCTCCAGGTGTTTTCAACACTCCCCCGTTGGCCACGCCCCAGCGTGGCGGAAGTGCCGGCTGTTCTCCCAGCAGCTCTCCGGGTGTCCTTTTAAGTCTTTCCCCCAGCACTTCCTGGTGTAGCAGAAGTGCTGAGGTAACAGGTCCCCAAGGTATTGGGGCACCTCCTGGCGGTGACCATGGGCCCCTACAGGGTGGGGCTTCCATGCCCTTAACCCGTGGCCCCCAGAGCAATCAGGAAGGCAGCCCCCACATGATCCAGGGTGGGCGCAGACCCACATCCGGTCCCTCACGGCATCCCGGCCGGGTCATTGCCCCTGGCATCCCTGGCAATATATATGTATATACACACTAGCAAAATACCTGCGCTTCGCGGCGGAGAAGTAGTGTGTTAAAGAAGTTATGAAAAAGAAAAGGAAACATTTTAAAAATAACATAACCTGATTGTCAATGTAATTGTTTTGTGACTGTTATGAGTGTTGCTGTCATCAAGGATTTGATTATCATTATTTCTTTCAATCAGGTTCGTATTTGGAGGACGTGTTGTGTTCAAGTTACATTCCGTGTTTGTTAACCATTGTAAAGATAACAGGTTTCATTCAGTGTTCACTACCCAAATTGCTAAAAGCAAGGAGGCGCGTATTTTGAACGAGAAGGGAGAAGACAGCGAAGTAGCGGAAAAGTGAGAAGGAAAACTGTTTAAATAAAAAGCTGGGAAGGTGAATGGAAAGAAGCAGCCAGCAGTAAAGCAAGGAAGACTCCGTAATAAGGATGGTTGGGTGTACGTAGAAGGTGTAACAATAGGATTGTTAAGCCTTATTATAATGTTCCCGCACGGAGGGTTTAGAGAGATGCACCTGGAGAAGTATAGAATAGGGAACCCCGTGTGACTGTTCTGCTGTTCTCCTTCAACAGTTCTGTGGCTCTGCATATTTGTATGCACCTCTCTAAACCTGCATCACTGGTTCCACACACAATTCAGTCACGTATAAGGGAACTTTTAATCTCCCCGAAATTGCATGTGCCTGCTAACACTCTCAGATCTGTGACATAGTTGTCTATATTTTCTCCACTTACCTGATTTCTTGAAAAAAATCTGTACCTCTCTACAGTTTTGTTTATTTTCGGGTTGTAATGTTCATCAAATTTACGTATCATCAAGCTCATGGTTATCTCATCAAGTCTTACATCACCGGTCAGCGCCTGACACAATTCTCTGCTGCTCTCTCCAATAAGATAACGGAATAATCTGACCTTAGTGTTTTCCTCTGCCTCCGGCATTGCAAGTTCTGTGAATAATATGAACTCGTCCTTCCATGTTCTCCATGACTTCGCCAGGTCTTTAGCATTGAGGCTTAATGTCAGCGGTGATCTCAGACCTTCCATTTTCCTTTCGTGTTAGTGTCTTTGCGTCCTGAACTTTTAACAGCAAACTGGTGTGACTTTCGCCGCAGTTCCGTCACCTATGCTGCCACCATGTTTCTCTCTCGAGATTATTAAAAGGCACAGATTCACGCTTCCAGTTTATGTCTGTTTATTTCACAATAGTTAAAGCCAGAACAAAGTCAGTTCACATGAGCCGTTCGGGGTACATGCATCGAAGCTTCTCAGCTGTGCTTGTGCTATCTTGTGCGATCTATCTCGCAAATATCGTATTCGTCTTAGGCATGACAGACGCCAGCGGCAGCGTGTCTATGAACCTAATTTAAAGTTAAGCTTTACACCCTGCTTTCCTATTCGTTTGCATAAGCACAGTCCTTCACCAGCAATTTTAACTCCGTTACAGCAATTTTAACTCTGCTACAAAGTGATCAAAAGTCTCGTTTATACCCTGCATCTTCTCATTAAACTTGTATCTCGCAAATATCGTATTCGTCGTAGGCATGTCAAACGCCAGCAGCAGCCTGTCTATGAACTTAATTTAAACTTAAGGTTTACACCGTGCTTTGTTTCTGCAGTAGCTGCACTTATGAATATGCTTGTATGCGTCACTTGCTTCATATTCTTTTGCTGCCTTCTCAATTGTGTAATGCGTTTTTTGAACAGGTTTCATTCATCGAAGTGATCACTACCCATATCGGTACTCGTGAATCTAAGATGTTTAACGGGCATTCCCGGTATTAAGTTGTGGATTTGCCTGCGAATATTTAGCGACAGCGTGTCTATGAACGTAATTTAAACTTAAGCTTTACACCTTGCTTTCCTAATGATATGTGTACAAAAGGCTAGTTCAGCGTCAGAGGGTTGTTACATCACACACTGCATGTACGGGTTTACCTTTCCCAGTCCTGCAAAGTCAGTTCACGTGAGCCGCTCGGAGTACATGCATCGAAGGTTCTCAGCTGTGCTTGTGCTATGTCATGCAATCTTGCGATGTCCACGGCTTTATTTAATGTTAGCTAAGACCCAGCACTTAAAAGTTGCGCTCGCACTTTCGCTGAGTTTGTGCCTGACCATCTCACCTTTGTTTGCATAAGCACAGTCCTTCACCCGCGAATATTTCACGGCAGCTTGTCTATTGGATAGCTGCTGACAGACGGCCTTATATGGGCAGGCACTCAATTATGTGGGAGGCGTGATGATGCGGGACGCATCTCCGCCTCACATGGTGACCGAGCTGCAGGCTATGGCCGTATATATGGACGAAAGTAGGTTCCAGTTATGACCGTTACGCATAGAATTTCGAAATGAAACCTGCCTAACGTTTGTAAGTAAGCTGTAAGGAATGAGCCTGCCAAATTTCAGCCTTCCACCTACACAGGAAGTTGAAGAATTAGTGATGAGTCAATGAGTGAGTGAGTGAGTCAGTCAGTGAGGGCTTTGCCTTTTATTAGTATAGATATATATTGTCACAAAACTCACACTGAGTCATAGAAAGGTTTGGGGCAGCCATCCGTATAATTGGTTTCCTGGCTGCAAAAGTTGTTTTTTAAATGAATACTGCACTAATGTGCACACAGCTGAGTCTAAGACAAGAAACATTCCTATTAATGCAGCGCTCATTCAAGAAAAGGTGAGGTTTGTAACCTCTCTTGGGACCTCCCCCAACTAGACAGCAAGACGAAGAGCTTCCCAAAGTCCGATCTCTGTGTCTATGGAAGACTGTTTATCTGTTGCCGGGGCAACAGCAGTCTCAAAGTTATGCTGCTTCTCTCCGCCAAAGCAAATAGAAAAGATATGGACGGGTGATGCAAGAAACATTGTAAATGCAGATAACAGGATTACTTGATCACTGATCTGGCCACAACCCTGCCTGACTGCTGTGTCTGTGTATAGCAGAGTGGCAGTTCACGCTACAATAAATAAGTGGCCGTTCCTGTTTCAAGCTGAATAATGCTGGTTTTGTTAAAGTACTGAGACTAAGCCTCATGTTTTGGAGTGCAAGACAGGGACTTATAGCGCGGCCCCGATCTTTTATGATTTGCTTCTGTCTCACTTTATTGCAGCGCTATGAGCCTGCTTTTGCCCTGCCCCGGCAACGGACAAACAATTTTCCACAGACACTTCGGGACACACTTCAGCGTGTCGTTCCCGATGGATTGGGAATGTGGGGGGTTCTCAAAAGAGTTCAGAAACCTCACAATATGAAGAAGAAAAGGATGATTCGGCTCATGATTAATAACTGTGCTGCCCACAACATGCTTCCACATTTAGATAATGTTCGTGTTGAATTCCTCCCACCCATTTGCACAGCAGTGCTTCAGCCATTGGATTTGGGCATCATTTGCACCCTGAAAGTGTATTATCGCAAGGAAATGTTGAGAAAAATTCTCGTCAGCATAACTTGTAGGCAGGAGGAGATTAAAATTAATGAGAAAGAAGCTATTGAAATGATTGCAAACACCTGGGTGCAAGTTAAAGAAAGCACTATAGTAACAAATACAGAATCTCATTACAACTAAATTTTCGTTACAATAAAATATTTTTTAGGTTCCTGGGATTTCGTTGTAATGGAATTTTACCTTTAATGATCTTACATTTGTCATTCTATGTGACATATGGCATTAGAATTTTACACTCGCCTCCTTTTCTGTAAAGATTACATCTTTAGACAAATATGTCTGCATTCATCAAAATTACTTCATCTATCCATCCATCCATCCTCTTCCGCTTATCTGAGATCGGGTCGCGGGTGCAGCAGCTTCAGCAGAGATGCCCTGTCTTCCCTCTCCCTGGCCAATTCTACTAGCTCTTCCAGGGGAATTCTGAGGTGTTCCCAGGCCAGCTGAGAAACATAGTCTTTCCAGCGTTTCCTGGGTCTTCCCCGGGGCCTCCTCCTGGTTAGACGTGCCTGGAACACCTCACCAGGGAGGTGTCCAGGAGGCATCCTGGTCAGATGCCCAAGCCACCTCATCTGACTCCTCTCAATATGGAGGAGCAGTGGCTCTACTCTGAGCTCCTCCCAGATGACCGAGCTTCTCACCCTATCTTTAAAGGAACAGCCCTTATCAGAGGGTCCAGTACTCCATACTCCCGGAGCTCCCCCCACAGGATTCCCAGAGGGATACGGTCGAATGCTTTTTCCAAGTTCACAAAACGCATGTAGACTGGTTGGGGAAGGACTCTGCCAAGGGTGTAGAGCTGGTCTTCTGTTCTGCGAGTAGGACGAAAACCACACTGAATCTGAGGTTTAACTATCTGACGCACCTTCCTCTCCAGGACCCCCGAATACACTTTTCCAGGGAGGCTGAAGAGTGTGATCCATCTGTAGTTGGAACACACCCTCCAGTCCCCCTTCTTAAAGTGGGGGACCACCACCACGGTTCTCCAATCCAGAGGCAGTGTCCCCGATGTCCATGCGATGTTGCGGAGGCATGTCAACCAGGATAGTCCTACAACATCAGAGCCTTGAGGAACTCCAGGCATATCTCATCCACCCCCGGGGCCTTGCCACAAAGGAGTTTTTTGACCACCTCGGTGACCTCAGTCCCACAGATGGCTCTGCTTCCTCATTGGAATACATGTTAGTGGCATTGAGGAGGTCTTCGAAGTACTCCCTCCACTGACCCACAAAATCCCAAGTCAAGGTCAGCAGCACACCATCCCCACCATATACAGTGTTGACACTGCACTGCCTTTCCCTCCTGAGACATCGGGTGGTGGACCAGAATCTCCTCGAAGCTGTCCAGAAATCATTCTCCATGGCCTCCCCGAACTCCTCCCACGCCTGAGTTTTTGTCTCAGTAACCACTGAAGCCGCATTCCGCTTGGCCTGCCGGTACCTGTTAGCCACCTGTGGAGTCCCATAGGACAAAAGGGTCCTGTAGGACTCCTTCTTCAGCTTGGCGGCACTCCTCACCGCCGGTGTCCACCAACAGGTTCAAGGATTGCCGCCATGACAAGTACCGACCACCTTACGGCCATAGCTCCAGTCAGCCGCCTCAACAATAGAGGCACGGGACATGGCCCGTTCAGACTCAATGTCCCCCGCCTCCATCGGGACATGGTCGAAGTTTGCTGGAGGTGGGAGTTGAAGCTACTTCTGACGGGGACTCTGCCAGACATTCCCAGCATACCCTCACAGTACGTTTGGGCCTACCAGGCCTGACCAGCATCCTCCCCCACCATCGAAGTCAACTCACCACCAGGTGGTGATAAGTTGACAGCTCCGCCCCTCTCTTTATCCGAGTGTCCAGGACACCACGAAGTCAATCATTGAACTGAGGCCTAGGATGTCCTGGTGCCAGGTGCACATATGGACACCCCTATGCCTGAACATGGTGTTCGTTATGGACAATCCGTGACAAGCACAGAAGTCCAATAACAAAACACCAGGTGGGTTCAGATCGGGGGGGCCATTCCTCCCTATCACGCCCTTCCAGGTCTTACTGTCATTGCCCACGTGGGCATTGAAGTCTCCCAGCACAACGAGGGAGTCTCCAGCAGGTGCGCCCTCTAGCACCCCCTCTAGAGACTCCAAAAAGGGTAGGTACTCCAGACTGCTCTTTGGCGCATACGTGCAAACAACAGTTAGGGCCCGTCCCCCCACCCGAAGGCGGAGGGAGACTACCCTCTCATCTACCGGGGTGAACCCCAGTGAACAGGCTCCAAGTTGGGGGGCAATAAGTATGCCCTCACCCGCTCTGCGCCTCTCACCGGGGGCAACTCCAGAGTGGTGGAAAGTCCAGTCCCTCTCAAGAAGACTGGTTCCAGAGTCCACGCTTTGCGTCGAAGTTATCCCAACTATATCTAGCCGGAACCTCTCAACCTCGCACACTAGTTCAGGCTCCTTCCCCTTCAGAGAGGTGACATTCCACGTCCCAAGAGCTAGCTTCTGTACCCGAGGATCGTACCTCCAAGGTCCCCCGCCTTCAGCCACCACCCAACTCACACTGCACCCAACCTCCTTGGCTCCTCCTGCAGGTGGTCAGCCAATGGGAAGGGGGACCCATGTTGCCTGTTCGGGTTTTGCCCAGCCACCAAGCGCTCGCCATCAAGCCCGATCTCCAGGCCTGCCTCCAAAGGGGGGCCCCGGTGACCCACGTCCGAGCGAGGGAAAGTACTTCAATTACTTCAAATTAGTAAATTGTAATTTATGAGTTAATAAATAATTTTTTCAAAATGATAGTAATTTAGTATTATGATCAAACAGTGAGGCGTTTTAGCCCTTTTTAGCCATTTTTTTGCCCTGGATTTATTTATTGAAACTCATACCTATCTAACTTAATAGTTCTTTTTTCATGAAAGTCCTGAAAGTAGAAAAATTAATTAGAAATAACAACAGGACAAAGTTTGGTTGACAAACAAGAGTCAGTGTCTATAAATTGTATAACATCTAAGATATCTGTCACAGCATTAGTAAGAATTAACAAAGTACAGGTGTATCTGTGGTTATGACTTGTTAAGCAAATGAGGTAACAGCAGAAATACAATGACAGTGTTTATATAAAGATCATTTTTCCTTGTTATAAAAATTATTTTTGGATTTTCCATCACAACAGTGTCACTGCTCACAATGTTTTTTTTCTCCAGGAGTTGTAGCCAAAAATGTATTCACAAAACTGGAAATATTTAGTAAAAATAAGAAAAAATAGAATTTGTCTAGTACTGGAGGCATATTTAAAGGAACTGATATTAGTTTGGCATTTGAACATTAAGTAGAGGGTTATTCCCTTCATAGTAGTTTCAGTATTCTAGGAGCTATGGTTCAGCAATTTTTTTTTTTAATGTTTGGTTACATTTTAACTGTTCCACTAAGCCTGTGCGCATGCCTCTCTTGATATCAGTGAGTGCAGCAGTTAGAATTGGACCTTGCACAAAGGGAGAACCCCGTTCTCTTTTCTTCAGCACAGTCTACAAAGTAACAAAGAAAATACATGGCAATTAAATTATGTTGAACAATTCCAACTTCCTTAGACAGCATTTCGATAGTAAAGAATGGGAATCTAAGACAAAGACTGTGTCACTTTACTGCCTTGTTCATATTAAGGATATTGAGACAGATGACCTCAAGCACTGATGGATATTTTAGAACAAGGAACCTTCTGAATAGTAACATAACTTTGCTATTTACTATATCATAGAAAAAAATATTTTGAATCCAGTGGATTAGCTGATGCTTCCTTGTAATGGTAAGCTAAAAGTATTCTAAGAGATTCATAGCTAAAATTGAAAATCAAAGCAAAAAATGTCAAGAGAACATTGTGCCAACCAAAGACATAGTAAGGCATTGATACATACTACAGTGATGGAAGAATTAGTTGAAGGATATGTCCTTCCTAATCACTTTGCTCACCACAGAATGTGGAAATGAGCTGGTGGCTTTTAAATGTTTGTTTGAATTAATGGCTTACAGAGGCACTAAATGGCCACATCACGTATTTACAGCCTGTTGTGGTGTAGGATCTCTATTTTTTATATACCTGTATGATGCAGGTGACTTATGGAGATGATTGGGAACACTTAGTGGTGACAAGTAAAAATATGGGAGAAGCCATATTTATTGAATTGAAGCAGGCAAATGCTTTGGGCCCCTTTGCTTCAAAATAGAAGTTAACAGTTTGTCTTAACCCCTTATCAAGCGGGGTCATTTTTGCTAAATCGCTTGTAATTTGACCTCTCCAAATTAGAATCATTGCTGTTATTGAACTATCTGGAGTATAAACACGTTTGGTCTCTTTGTAAAGGTAACATTCTCTAGTTTCACCCTTAGTAGTCAGAATCACTGTAGGTGTGACTGATCAAAAGTTATGCACATTAGAACTCACAGAAAAAATGAATGTTTTTGTTTTCGCCTAAGTTTTTTTTTGTGAAAATAAAGGACTCTATAGCTGCAGTAGGTAGGTGGGGACAGAAACACACTATGTACCAACAGAATAACTTGTTGACTACTCACATTTCAAATTTGAAAAGAATACCTGTAAAAATGACATTTTTACACCAGTTTTATGTGGGCATGTCCAGGTGCTTTTTAGAGGGACCTATGGTTTATCCATTATCCACATTTTGGAACGTATGGAAAAAGTGTAATAACTTTTGAATGCTTCAACCCACATATATCAATGAGGGCTCTACTGAAAGCTTACACCTAAAGGAATCTATATCTACACACAGTGTCACTCTATTAGTTATGGAAATTCATATTCCATAATAAAAACAATACAAAAATACACATTTCAATATAAAAATAGTCAAAACAAGTCTTATGGGCCAAAAAATATATATATTTTATTTTTTACTTTTTTTTTAATAAAATGCACACAAACTATATACATTTTTACAAACTGTTACAACACAGCTCAGCGTTTTTCCATGTGCCACTGATTGTAGCAATCCCTAGCAGGCAGAAAGCACAAGGGCGTGTCACATGTCGCTCTCTGCCTCAGACTTATCCTGGTCCGATTGATCAATGTCACGCCGCGTACATGCCTCTACTACTTAATCGAGAGTGTATTTACGTTTATCTGTACGTTTATCCATATTTAAAATGCGAAAAAACTAGGTGAAATCACAATAAACAACCACGCACCAAGTCTGCAGACTGGCACAAATGCCAGCTTCGCGCAGCTCCGATCGGTTTTGTTTACAAGTTGGTATGGCAAGTTACATATCTGCGTGCTCAGCTGCTCATTGGCTGTAAGTTTGGAGTGTCACTCACAGCGTCCAATCAAACTGGTAGATTCTACCAGGGTTTGGAGTTGTGCATCATCGTTCAGCTGTCTGTGACACTCATTGGCTATACGAGGTGCCAGTCACCCCAGACCTCTCGTAATTGGCCAACTTAGGTGTCAATCAGAAGCTAAAACTTCCGTGTAACATGCTTTAGCATGGTTATTGCCGACAGAAACAAATTACGTCTGATATGACCAATAGAAATGAAAAAAAATGTCGGAGCTAGTCTCAAGTTAAGAAACGTTTTCTGGAGTTTTTGTCCCTTTGAGGATCTATCGTGTGTTTTGGACCTAATCGTTTTACTGGATTATATTCCCTGGAGCCTTACGGACAGAATGAGATCAATATTGCTTGGAAATATTGATGTTTGACTTGCAGAGAGCCTTCAAAGGTAATCAAATGTAGGAAAAGTCAGCTCTTAAAAGTATTTACTTCTCTGTAAAAAAGGATTTAGTGTCATTGCTGTGGTTGTTGTGTGTCAAAATGGTTTATATCATCGGAAAGACGAGACTCTGAATTCTCATTTGATGTGTAGTATGTCGAGGTGAATGACAGAGGGGCATGCACACATGGCTGTGACGTCGTCCAATCGTAGTTATGTACCGGGACCGGTACGTGTGCATGTTAATTAAGATTAATACTTTATTTTTTTAATATATCCACTCCTATTTCATTAATGAGAGACTACAAATCTCTAATAAGACATGGCGATTGTTAGTAATTCAGGTTATCAGAAATAATGTGCAATTAAATATACTTCTTTGTGATTGTTCAATGGCTTATTATTATTATTATTGTGCAATTGCCATTCTAATAAAGTGATATATGGAATTGTGATAGCCAAATATAACCATATGTGTATCCGAATGAAACAACCTGACTCCCCACGGACCAGTTTTGTTGAAATGTGGCGCACTTATTCTTCAAGGAAATGCCAACAGACTGCATGCATGGGGTAGGAACTAGCTGTCAATGGCTGCCTGTGCGTGTGCACGTAGAGATCTCATGACAGGTAAGTTATATGATCTTACTAACCATAAAAGTATAAAATGCAAGCAAGAAAAAAAAAGTTATCTACATGTGAATTAAGGAGGCTAAACTGTGGCATGTATGTCATTGTGCACAGAGCAAATAAATAGTCAATACTATTTACCTTACTTTAAACCAAGCTCATAGCTCCATTATCTGCAAATTATAATGATTCGGTTTTCACTGTCATTATAATTTATTAGGGTGGCTAGATGTCCAGGTCACAGGGACAGTCCCGATTTCAGGTTATGCATCCCATTAAATAACTGATGAAAATCAAAATGTTTGAACAAGCTGCCCATCTAATGAAACACTGGTTCGTTGAAACAAGCATCCTCACAATATATTTAGAACAGTGCATGCAAAACTCTAGGAGAGACCCCACACACCCCTGCTCCAAGTTCAATGGAATATATGCATAATAGCACAGTCAAAATTCTGACAGGGTAAGTTTGATTAAGAACTTGTGTTAAATTTGAACAGCATCACTACAACAACCAAGAAGCACACAAAAACAAACAATAGTGCCATTTGTTTGTTTCCACTTAAACCACCGTGTGGAATTAAATGTATTAATGAAAGTAGTTTTTTTTAATGCTCTAACCATTGCTGTTGTTGATGAGATAAAGCAGTCTTTGCACTAATGAGGATGGGCTTTATTTGTGGGCATACATGCACACAAGTATCCCAGTTTGGAACTTTCAAAATTTAGTCACTCTATAATTGACCATCAGAGAGCCACACTAACCTGATATCCATAATGGTCACTTGCTGTAATAAATGTTGCCCTTCATTTACAATGGCCATATTTACAATGGCCAGACATCCTTAATCAAAGAAGAAATTAATTACAAAGGGGTTTTTTTTTGTTTGTTTTTAAGGTTATGTCTATTGCCAGTTGCAATTTGTGAATGTGCATAAATGTGGTGGGTGTGTGTGTTTGTTTATGTCTGTGTGTGACTGAGAGTGGTCCTTCACACACACACTAGAATCCTGTCCAGGTCTGTTTTCAACCTTTTGCCCAATTCTAGTGAGATAGCCTTTGGTTCCCACAACCCTAAAATGGCTTTAGAAGGTTTCACTTCCAAGGTCCTTCCAGCGTGGAGTTTGCATGTTCTCCCCATGTCTTCGTGGGTTTCCTCCCACAGTCCAAAGACATGCAGGTTAGATGAACTGGCGATCCTAAATTGTCCCTAGTGTGTGCTTGGTGTCTGTGTGTGCCCTGCGGTGGACTGGCCAGGGTTTGTTTCCTGCCTTGCACCATGTGTTGGCTGGGAGTGGCTCCAGCAGACCCCCAGGACCCTGTAGTTAGGATATAGCGGGTTGGATGATGGATGGATGGATGTATATGGTAATCAAAAACTGTATTACACATGTTAAAGGAAGTGCAGTCCTATTGATGGGTAAAGTATGCTACACTTTCCATTTATGTACATATTTTTTTATAAATAAGCACGGTTCACATGTGTAACTTGTTGACTAAGATTATATTGAAGTAGAGAACTTTTAAATAGCAAATGCTAACTGTTGTGATGCCTGAACAAATTATTGCCAGACAGTCCTGAATACTTGCATTTTACCAAGACATTCCTCTTTTATTACAATGTACTTGTGCCAGTGCTTACAGTGTAGCTCAATATGGAAAGCTTACCCATTCTTGGTTGAAAAATGAAGATAAACCGTCCACCTCTACTTGCATAAAGCAGTTGGTGATAAAGAATAGGGGGTACTTTTCTTTAAGTCCAATTTAACAAAACAACAATGTGCAATCTCTTGTCATAATGGAAATAAACAAATGCATCTAAGTACTCTCAAGATTATTATACTACCCTGAAGCAACACATAGTTTGACCATATAAACACTTTATCCAAAAGGTTCTACAGTTCAAGAGGGTAACAAAAAATGATTTACATAGGAAAGTACATAAATACATATCCATTTAAATTGTTTTATTAAAGCCCCTGAATATTAATCAATAATTGAAAATATATAAATGTATTAAGGTAATGGCTGCTAGTTACTATGATGAGAAAAACAAAATTCTGTTTTCCGGAGATTCCATCAAACCTTAGTCATTCTTCCTGGTTGTTCAACTCCTTTAAGGATATTTTGGGACCTACTAAAATGCAGACAGATTTTAATGAATTTTCAGAATATGATGAAGGATGGACATTTGCTCTGTCCCTAAGAGTTACATTCTATTATTTCATTCCTAAGTAAAAGAGGTAACTTAAACAAGATACTAGTAATGTTAAATGCTAATACATCCATCCATTATCCAACCCGCTATGTCCTAACTACTGGGTCACGGGGGTCTGCTGGAGCCAATCCTAGCCAACACAGGGTGTAAGGCAGGAAACAAACCCCTGGCAGGACACCAGCCCACTGCAGATGCCAATATAGTATTTCCAAAAAAATCAAGGTTTGTTCATAGTTTGGAATAATAATTAGAGAAGATCTTCTGAAATCGTTTCTCATACTATTTAATACTCTCAATGCATTTTTTAATGCTTAGATTTTTGCTGTTCTCCATTCAAGCTGTACTTCAGTGGAGAGCATGGCATTATTAAACATGGCTTCTCCATTTTCCCTTTAATTAACTTTAGTTTAAGAAGAGCTGCTTTATCTAAAGCCGGTTTCACTTACCACTCATAATTCCAGTAAGTGTTTGAGAATTTCATAATATTAAAGTTTGACATATTGTTAGTAAGTAGATTCTTTATACTTCTGCTTCTTAACTGAACATTTATTTGTAAGGGCATTGCTTTGAGCGGAAGAGTGAAAACATTCAAAACTTTTGCCACAGTTCCTATATCAGGGCTTTTTTTCTGTGCTTAGCTGCTGAAGAAAAACAACACATGTTAAGAAAGGTAATGATGCCGTAGAGTATTTGGTCACCCAGACATTGCTATGGTAGAAAGTCTTATGAGAATAAAGTGGATTTTTTGGTTTGAATGATAAAACAATATTTATGGTGCAAATCAAACATAGCACACCAGGCAAAGGAACATGAACTTTAACATTAAATGTTTCTGTGGTATAATTATTGTACTGGAATACTTCTCTGCAATGGGGGCCGGCACTTTTGGCAGTAAGTGTAAATACAGCACATTACAAAGAAATACTGAATTTAAAAGTGTACCCTTCACCCAGAAAACTTACAATTGGGTAAGAATGTTTTTTGAAGAAAAAGAAAATGGCCCAATGCACATTGCAAAAGCAAAAGGTCAGTGACTTAAAATAAAAAATACTAATATAATTTATCCAGTCAAATACATCAAAATCCCATGCTATGAGACTGATAATATAAATTAAAATGGAGATAGCTAAAAAGGTTTTCAAGGCACTGTGATTCTTAAAATAATTATCATGCAACATGTTTTTATCTTTTGATTTGAATGCTGTCATAAAATAGGTATTATGTTAACAGGATGTGGTTTAGCAACAAATATTTCAAAAGGCAAAACCATGACTTCTTTAAAGTATGTGATTTTATTCTATGTTTTGAATAAGGCTTATAGAAAAGAGTACATTATCTTTACTTTGTATATTAAACGAAAAAAAAACGTATCTAATTTAGCTTGTCAGTCACTTGATTATTTTGCACTTAACACGTGAAAGCTGTTTCAAAATAATGTACTTTCATTTTTTTTCTTTTTACAGTCCCATTTTTAAAAATGAATTTAATTAACATAATAGTGGTAAAATGTAAACAAATTAATTTTGAAAATATACAGGGTATCCTTTATTTTCTTACCCAAAAACACAACTTTAACATGTACTGAATATATTAAATGGACTCCCTTTTTAATATCTATCTGTAGATCATCCTTTCTATCTATCTGTCTCTTTTTCTGAACCCATTTAGTCCATTTGATTGGAATAGATTCCATAGTTTAAGGAACAGTGGTCTCAAAGCCATGACTAGTTCTAGACTAGACAACAGTCTTTCTCAGGAGTCCCTTATGCACAGATTCAAATCCTGTCATGCCTGGCCAAATTAGAGTCACCAGACAACCTAACACACACATCCTTTTGATGTAAGAAGAGTAACAGAGCACCTGAGAAAAAAAATAGACAGTGACAAGAAAAGCTTCAAACTCTAAAGAGTGAGCTTCAGTACTGCCTCTTATAGATATTATTAATAATATCATGTTCAAAATGTATGCCATGTTTCTTGAATTCTGGCTAGAATACATACATTTTCCAGGACTAAGGATAGTTTTTAGTAAAAGACTTACTAAGTAGAGTCTACTGTTTCTGTTGTGTATGATTTGATAACATTGTAAATAGTAATTATATTTGTTCAAATATGATTATTTTCAGGCTGGTGGTTCCCAAGTTATTTTTACAAACCCTCTTGAAATTGTAAAGATCCGATTACAGGTGGCTGGAGAAATTACCACTGGTCCCCGTGTCAGTGCGCTATCTGTCCTTCGAGATCTTGGATTCTTTGGCCTGTATAAGGTAAAGTAATTCTATTATCTTTCATTGTCTTTTTAAAGGGTGAACCAGAGAAATAATCACTTATTGTAACTGATAGCTAAAAACATATATGCAGTATTTTCTAACATGTTTTCCTTGCACGTAATTTAAGTAGTGTTCTCAGTAGTAACATACTATATGACAGAAATGTAACTAGTCATATTATAATAGGCTACTTTAGTACATAACTAATAGTTATCAATTAATATCAAGCAGAATGTTTCTTATTTTGATATACTACACTAAAAGATTATTACTTAGATTTGGATAAATTAACATATTATGGCATTTCCAAGTAATTAATTCTTCTAGTAAAATGTGCCTTCCATTGCATCAGCTGAGACCTGGGATGTGGTTTGTTCATCTTATTATATATCACAGAATCACCAGACTGTGCTAGCTTTGCCTGCAGGGCAAACCAAAACAGTAAAGTCCAGACAGATTTCTGAGATTGCCTGTTAGCTGCACAACAGTGACCTCAACAGCTAATAATTTGTAGAATGGGAATATAAGTTAAAAAAAATAGATTTCTCAGCTGCTGGCACATATCTTTTTTTCTGCTATAGGCAAACTAAATGTGATCTCTGAAAAACAAAAATAAACAAACTTCTTTTTACACGGCATCTTTCCTCAGTGAATACCTTCCCAAGGCACTTTGCAGTTACAGAAGTATAGTTCACACGTGCATTTTTTTTTTCATTAGGACCACTGACAGAGTAAATTATTTGGTCAGGGTCACACCGTGAAATTTACAGAGAACATATTAACCTTAGGGTACACAAAGTAACTAGATCAAAACAAATGAATAACTTTTTATGGTGTCTAGTTAGCTGTATTTACACTATATTTATTTTCAGTGTGGGATGATGTAGCAGTGTTTATCACTGCATACCAATAAGTGTGTAGTATCCTGGGTTCAGGTCCCACGCCTGGTCATTATCTCTGTGTTTTCCTCTAGATATTCCAGTGCTTCTCTCACATATACTGAGACCTAGTGGCTAGGTTAGTGGGCTATTCTAAATTGACCCAATGTGTATGTTTGTACCCTGTGATGGACTGGAACCCTGTACTGGCTTGTTCCCCACGTTGCTCTCAGTGTTGCCAAGATAGGCTCCTACTCCTTGTCAACCTATAATAGATTAAGAGATTGGGAATATATGTAAATCTCGTGATTATTAGTTTGCAGTTTCTATCATGTCACAGAGCAAGAAAATTTTTTTTTCACAAACCAAAAAGTAAATAGTACATCTCCATGTGAAATCTCTACTAAACACCTTCCTCGAGGTGATTATAGCATTTAGTATGTTTGTCAGAAGCGTATTTTCAGTTTTATAATTGCTTAGCAATTCTCTGACTTGTTTTTATGCACATGAAAGTTTCCCTTTTTGTCTCATTAGCAATTTCTTAGTATGTATTTTCTGTGGTTTAGTAAAATGTTTGCAAAATTCTTTACCAAGTAGTAGAGTACATTAAATATTACCTGTCCATAAAACAGACATGGTTTTTTAATTGACAGCGAGTGGTGGCCACCTAGTGTTCATCTTAGGTATCATGTTCTACCTACCTAAAATGATCTAGCATAAGAAATAAATTGTTTCAGAGGGCACATTTTCAGTGTAGCTCATATAAATAAACAGCAGCTCTGCTAGTAGTAATGCATGCTGCAATCTGATTCAAACATAGATTACAGTCAGTTTATATTTTTCTGTTGTGTTATAATTCAGCGTTTAAACAGTGATAAACTTTCCCACACCTGTTGATGGTGTAATGGAAAACAATTTGTGTTCATGCGTTTTGTTAAACGTCATTGTCATTGCCTGATGTGGATGGATACAATCACAACTTTTTCTCCTGCTTCCAGTATGCATGTTTTTAAATTGGTCAGTTTATATTACAACTGTTTAGGAGCAGGACTATGCACACAAGCCAACATGTCTCCATTGACCTTTTCTGGGACACCCAGTCACAAATAGATCCTGATAAAGTTTTTTTTTTTTCCCGCTCACAAATTGAGGTGTTAATTTATTGGTTATTTTAAAGGACTATTTTAAAGGATTTTCTGTGGCACTCCTATAAAAGAGATTTTAGGAGCACTGAAGGCAGCATTTGCAACTGAATTAAACTCTCTCATTGTGGTAAATGTTCAGCATTCCTGAGGTACATGCAGGGAGGCTGCATGCTGAACTCTGCACCCTTACACATTTAATGGTATACAATTACTTGAGCATATTTGTAATTTGATATACCCAAAAATATTCTGCATTTGATTCAGTTTACTGAGTTATTTTATTCTCCATTTTCTATTAACAATGGTTATAGAAATTAAAAAGCAAATACCTGTTTGCTGCTGCTATAATTCATGCTCTTTTAGACTCTAGTGTACTAAAGCTTATTCTCCCATTATCCAATTTTCTTTTTTTGCATTGTCATTTCTGATTTTTTATTATTATTACTGCACTGATATATGACAGCAATTTTTTTTAATTTAAAACTTAAGGAAATTAATTTATTCTGTATCTTATCTTGCATTTTTGTAATTCATAACATTTAAAGAAGTCTGGTACTACAAATTAAAATGAAGTATTTTTATTTATTAGATTGCCTATACTATTTAGAAGGTAGTGTGGCATTATGGCTAGGAATTTAGATTTTAACTGCAAAGTTGTTAGTTCCCACCTTCAAGAACTTGTATTGTAGTTATAAATAAATATATGTATCTAAGCAATTGTATTCTGATATCATAACTTACCTGGCATAAAGACGTCTTCCAAATATTCAGTGATAATAATAAACAAGTGGGTGACACAGTGATTAATGCTGCTCAAAATCGTGGCCTCACCAAAGTCTGTGTGATATTTGTACATTCTCCTTGTATCTCTGTGTATTGTTTCGGGGTACTCTGGTTTTCTACCCATATCCCAATGTCATGCCAGTTAGGTTAATACTGTAGATAACTCAAAATTGGATAGGTGTGATTTAGTGAAGATGCCTATGACTGTACCCTGTGAAATATTGCAATTCATCCAAGAGTTAGTTACTTCATTGCCTCCGATTTTGCTGAAATGTCCAGTTCTTCAAAAATGTGTTATGGACAAAGCCAGTTGTTTATTATTATTATTGTTATTATTATTATTAATGATGATGATAATATACTGCATGCAGTGTGATCTGTATACATTATATTATTTGAACAATATGTTAATACTGTTTCCCAGGGATGTGGTTCATTTGCTAAGGAACTGGGCTTCAGTATGCAAGTCTTACATTAATATTTAACACTTAATAATTTCTGTGGGACTCAGAGCAAATCTGGATCTTTTCAAGTTGCACTTTCTAGTGCATAAAAACATTTTTAATACAGGAGTCACCTTTAAAGGTGTTATATAGTTATAGTTATATAGTGGTTTATAGCATCTGTCTATATATTTATTTTTTAAAGGAGACATGATATTAAAAAATACTTAACTGTATACAATCTCATTAATACCAGTTGAGATGAAATAATAACATCAGAATGAAGGTTGTATTGTTGCACAAACACAGCTCTAACACCACATATTTATACAACCAAAGTCTGTGGCCTCATTTGCTCTTTTGGATTTCTACCATTGGTTTTGATGATTTCTCCCATTTCTTTCTGAGTTTCAAATATGTGCAAACTAGGATTGTTGCCCTGAATTTGTTCCCAGTGCTATGTGGAATAATTAGTTGAGGTCTTGCTCACTATAACCTTGGAAAGAACAAAGTTGTTAATAGCAATTAATACATTTAATGAAACATAAGAGATGTATATTAGTCACATAGATTTATCTCTAAATAAAGAATAATTAAATGTTAAATCTCCTGTTTAATTGGCGGGCACTAGTAAGTGTTGTTGTGCTAAATAAAATAATATTTGAATTGTGTGTTGCTATTGAATTTTTTTGCTTCATGACAGATTAGCCTAATTTTTGTTTTTTTGCTTTGCCTTCTTGTGGCAGAGAATTGTCATATTATGTATCTGCTTGAAATTGGTTGGAGTGTAAATCTAAAAGTAACAGCTTACTAGAAGATTTACCTGTAGCACGTAGAAGATCTTAAGGATTATGTCTCATTGTTCATGGTGCAGTAATCAAAGCAGGAAAGGCTAGGTGTCTGTTAAACTCTCACTGCTGAAAAAAAATTGCTAGGAGCATTATGAAGCTTCCCTAGACAAGGTGCATTGCTGCTATGTAAGAATGTTGAATCCGGTACCTCCCCAGTCTGTCTTTTTTCGTCTTGCTCAGACAATGTGCATTCACTACAGGAGACAAGGTTTAGCCTGCGTCTCCCAGACCTGCTGGCTCCTAAAGCCCAACCCGACACAGAGATGTCTTTGTGAACATAATTGCCCTCCCTTTCTGGAGGATATAGTTTGTTGTGAGCCATAGATGCCACTGTTGCAGAAAGATGTTGGAATTATCATTGTAAAGAAATAAAATAAATACTTGCATGAGCTCAACAGTACTGGGGCATCCTTTATTTTCAACTTTTTTCTTACTTTCCTTAAGCTTCAAGTTCAAATGAAAATATTAGAGATTATGGAAGCTATTATTAAAATTAAATAAGGTAAATGTAATGTTGTATCAGAAGCATACTGCAGCAAAAGGGGACAAGAACTTTTATATATACAGTAGTACTCTTGTTAGGCAACTCCTGGATTTAGTTTAGACAGAAAAGATTACATTTTAAATGGATTATTAAATCTTTACAGTTTCAACATGTTGTCTTCTAGTGGCATAAGAAATCATATATTGCAGTAGGCAGATCCATATGTTAATGCTCATCTGACAAAGTTATATGGGCTTTTATGAATGGCTCAATTTAAAGAGATTATCCTGAAGGGAAATTAACCTTGTTTCAAACACTCTCAAGTGTAATTAAAAAGCTTAGATAAAGGGGAAGTGTGTTCCTTATTTCCAAGTCTGTGTCAAACCGGCTTGTTATTAAAAAAAGAATTTGAATGGAGAGTGTTGGTGTAGTTTATGCCCAAACAGTATGATTTACCTGATGTTTATTTAATTGTATTTTCTAAATATACAGTATTTCAATTTCTAGATTTTGTTATACTCTTTACTGATCTTTAACATTTTTTCATATAAAAGAAATAGAAAAATATTAGTGAAAGAAAAATCCTTTTCAAGTACTTCTCCTACCGTTGCTGTTTCTGTTAAAGTTATGGAATCTCAAAGGTTTAGTTTTACATTTTTAAAAAGACTCTGTTGTGCAAGGCTGTTGTAACCTGACAACTCAAATCATAAACAAACAATCTTTGAGCCTAACAAGTTTAATTTTTCTTGTAAATGGCAGAGAAGGAAAACATTAATTTATTAAACATGCATATAGGTTGCATGTTCTCCCCGTGTCTGCGTGGGTTTCCTCCGGGTACTCCAGTTTCCTCCCACAGTCCAAAGACATGCAGGTTAGTGGATTGTCAGTTCTAAATTGTCCCTAGTGTGTGCTTGGTGTGTGGGTGTGGGTGTATATGTCCTGTGGTGGGTTGGTGCCCTGCCCGAGATTGGTTCCTGCCTTGTGCCCTGTGTTGGCTGGGATTGGCGTCAGCAGGCCCCCGTGACCCTGTTTTCAGATTCAACGGGTTGGAAACTGGATGGATGGATGCATATAGTCATTATATGAGTAAAGTTGAATTCTGAATCTAATCTTCCTAATCACCAAAAGTTAACTTCATACTGTTAGATGAATACAATATTCACAATAGAGTTCACCCTCATAGTCATAGAATCTTGGTTTACAGAGACATCTCTTATCTTTAAGTTTAAGAGTTATCACGCCTTTCACAAAGTCAGCTTGTTAGTGGGGAGCCTGAAGCTGAAGCATACACATCTGTTCTGAAAGGTAGCAGATGAGGTCTTACACTGCCTCTCATCCTCAAATGAATAACGACCAGCATGCATACTCTAACACTGGTACAAGTGATTCTGTGTTGCCAGATAATACGTTTATGGGACCTTTAGGTCTTGATTGTTTTTCAGCATAACTCATTTTGAGGATGAACTGGAAACTTAGTGACATTTGGTCTTTTCTGGTTACTTTTTATTTTTTTGGTTATTTGCTGTCTTTTCTGTCTCCTTCGGCTTCTGTGGAAATCTTGCTCTCCTTGTGTGTAGGTCACCAGGTATTCATTTATGTGTTTGCCTCTGTGCGCCAATTATGGACAGAAGTTGTTTTTGCTAATCACTGATACTAGGTTGTTTGCAAATCACCACTCTGTATATTGTATGTCTGTAGTACTAGGGTGTTGTACCGTGTTAGCCATTATGAATGTAGTGAAAAGTCAAGCAAAATGACACCCTTATGGACCCTGTGATCATCAGAGGTGACTGTGTGCAGAGGGTGCAGACCTTTAAATATCTGGGAGTGCAGCTGGATGACAAATTGGACTGGACTGCCAATACTGATGCTCTATGTAAGAAAGGTCAGAGCAGACTATACTTTCTGAGAAGGTTGGCATCCTTCAACATCTGCAGTAAGATGCTGCAGATGTTCTACCAGACGGTTGTGGCGAGTGCCCTCTTCTACGCGGTGGTGTGCTGGGGTGGCAGCATAAAGATGAAAGACGCCTCACGCCAGGACAAACTTGTTAAGAAGGCAGGCTCTATTGTAGGATTAAAGTTGGACAGTTTAACATCTGTGGAAGAGCGACGGGCCCTAAGCAAACTCCTGTCAATCATGAAGAATCCACTGCATCCACTTAACAGTGTCATCTCCAGGCAGAGGAGTAGCTTCAGTGACAGACTTTTGTCACTGTCCTGCTCCACTGACAGACTGAGGAGATCGTTCCTCCCCCACACTATGCGACTCTTCAATTCCACCCGGGGGAGTAAATGTGAACATTAATTTTATTTTAATTTTTTTCATTTTTATTACTATTTAATTTAATATTGTTTCTTTGTATCAGTATACTGCTGCTGGATTATGTGAATTTCCCCTTGGGATTAATAAAGTATCTATCTATCTATCTATCTATCTATCTATCTATCTATCTATCTATCTATCTATCTATCTATCTATCTATCTATCTATCTATCCTTTTATTGGCTATCTAAAAAGATTAAAATATGCAAGCTTTTGAGGCAACTCAGACCCCTTCTTCATCTTTACATCTTGCCTGAAGAAGGGGCTTGAATTGCCTAGTAAGCTTGCATATTGTAATCTTTTTAGTTAGCCAATAAAAGGTGTCATTTTGCTTGACTTTTTACTACACTCTGTATATGAAATAGAAGTTCAGTTCTTAGTGTCACTAATAGGATAGGTTTCTGCCACATTCAGTTTGTTCTTCTAGGAATCTTTTGAGGGTTGTCTGAATGACAAAAATATTGGAATTAGTTCATGACACCTACTGAATAATAGTATGCATAATGTAAAAGAATTAAGGGGGTATTTTAAGAACAGTAATAGTTGGCATCATAGGATAAAGAATTAATCATTGATTTTGTGTTCTATTTTTGCTTTGTTTTCTTTGTATTTATTTTAAAGTAAATTTTTGTTTCTGTTAAGTTATTTTTCTATGTTTGATTGAGTAGCATGTCATTGTAACGTTGTGGTTTTCAAAAATAAAATATAAAAAATATATTATTTTTCAGGGCGGCACGGTGGCGCAGTGGTAGCGCTGCTGCCTCACAGTTAGGAGACCCGGGTTCGCTTCCCGGGTCCTCCATGCGTGGAGTTTGCATGTTCTCCCGTGTCTGCGTGGGTTTCCTCCGGGCGCTCCGGTTTCCTCCCACAATCCAAAGACATGCAGGTTAGGTGGATTGGCAATTCTAAATTGGCCCTAGTGTGTGCTTGTTGTGTGGGTGTTTTTGTGTGTGTCCTGCGGTGGGTTGGCACCCTGCCCTGGATTGGTTCCTGCCTTGTGCCCTGTGTTGGCTGGGATTGTCTCCAGCAGACCCCGTGACCCTGTATTCGGATTCAGTGGGTTAGAAGATGGATGGATATTATTTTTCATCTCTGTAAGAGTGTTTCAAAACATAAGGTCTTAAATTGGACTTTGCATGGAGAGTCGCCTTTATAGCATTGTCTTATCTGAACAGAAAAAAAAAAAACAGTTTAATTACTGTGTTATATGTTATTCTGTGGTTTAGTCAAACTTTCATCACTTAACCAGATTCATTCAGCAACTATTCCATAGATTAATTTTATAACTCAACCAGTCAATTAAGTAAAGTTTAAGAAACAATAGGGTTTGGTGTTTAAGTTTGTCTTGTGCTTTGTTAACAAGTCACACATCACATTATCAATTAGGTCACACAGCATTGGTAAATATATATATATATATATACTGCTCAAAAGAATTAAAGGAACACTTTTTAATCAGAGTATAGCATAAAGTCAATGAAACTTATGGGATATTAATCTGGTCAGTTAAGTAGCAGAGGGGGTTGTTAATCAGTTTCAGCTGCTGTGGTGTTAATGAAATTAACAACAGATGCACTAGAGGGGCAACAATGAGATGACCCCCAAATCAGGAATGGTTTAACAGGTGGAGGCCACTGACATTTTTCCCTCCTCATCTTTTCTGACTGTTTCTTCACTAGTTTTGCATTTGGCTACAGTCAGTGTCACTACTGGTAGCACGAGGTGATACCTGGACCCTACAGAGGTTGCACAGGTAGTCCAACTTCTCCAGGATGGCACATCAATACGTGTCATTGCCAGAAGGTTTGCTGTGTCTCCCTGCACAGTCTCAAGGGCATGGAGGAGATTCTAGGAGACAAGCAGTTACTCTAGGAGAGCTGGAGAGGGCCATAGAAGGTCCATAACCCATCAGCAGGACCAGTATCTGCTCCTTTGGGCAAGGAGGAACAGGATGAGCACTGCCAGAGCCCTACAAAATGACCTCCAGCAGGCCACTGGTGTGAATGTCTCTGACCAAACAATCAGAAACAGACTTCATGAGGGTTGCCTGAGGGCCCAAATGTCTACTGCGCCCTGTGCTCACTGCACAGCACCGGGGAGCTCAATTGGCATTTGCCATAGAATACCAGAATTGGCAGGTCCACTACTGGCGTCCTGTGCTTTTCACAGATGAGAGCAGGTTCACCCTGAGTATGTGTGAAAGACGTGAAAGGGTCAGGAGAAACCGTGGAGAATATTATGCTGCCTGTAACATCGTTTAGCATGACTGGTTTGGTGGTGGGTCAGTGATGATCTTGGAGGCATATCCATGGAGCGACTCACAGACCTCTACAGGCTAGACAACGGCATCTTGACTGCCATTAGGTATCAGGATGAAATCCTTGACCCATTGTCAGACCCTACGCTGGTGCAGTAGGTCCTGGTTTCCTCCTAATGCACGACAATGCCCGGCCTCATGTGGCAAGAGTATGCAGGCAGTACCTGGAGGATGAAGGAATTGAAACAATTGAATGGCCTTCACGATCCCCTGACTTAAACCCAATAGAACATCTGTTGGACATTATGTTTCGGTCCATTAGGCGCTGCCAGGTTGCTCCTCAGACTGTACAACAGCTCAGGGATGCCCTCATACAGATCTGGGAGGAAATGCCACAAGACACCATCCATCGTCTCATTAGGAGCATGCCCCGACGTTGTCAAGCATGCATACAAGCTCGTGGGGGCCACACAAGATACTGAAAAGCATTTTGAGTAGCAGAAATTAAGTTTTTGAAAAATGGACTAGCCTGCCACATCTTCATTTCACTCTGATTTTAGGGTGTCTACACAATTGAGCCCTCTGTAGGCAGAAAACATTTATTTCCATTAAAAGACTTGGCATCCTTTTGTTCCTAAGACATTGCCCTGTCGTTATTTGTATAGATATCCAACTTCATATTGAGATCTGATGTATCTAATGTGTTTCTTTAAAGTGTTCCTTTAATTTTTGTGAGCAGTGTGTGTGTGTATATATATATATATATATATATATATATATATATATATATATATATATATATATATATACACATATACACTATGAAACAATAAGTCTAGAGTTGAGACATGACTAAAGGAGACATTTTATTAGCAGGAAGAAGATTGTAAACGTTACACTATAAGAAGTTGTGAAACAACAATGACTGAAATCCCCATGATATTGTAAAGATTTTATAAAAATGCAGGAAATCCTTGTGTGGTAGCTTAGTTTTGCTCTTGACTTTGCATTATTTAAATGTTAATTTAGATGTACAATACTGAAACAAAAAAATGAACAATTTTACTTCACTTATTTCATCATTTACAGTATATTCTCATTAAACCTCTGAGCTGCTTTTTGCAAGTGTGTGTTTGTTTTACACTGGATATATTCCAGTAATCAATTACATACTAATTAGAAACACTTCTTTTCATAGCCATGAACAAACAATTGATAGAAGTGTTCATTTTGTTTATATACTTGGACAAAAATGTTAAGTTTAGTTTCACCTCTATCTTTGATGTCTTATTTGATTAATTAAACTAATTATATACCAATGGAATTGAACCCTGCTTACATCCAGGCAAGTGAAAAGGCTTACAGTAGTTCATCTTGCTATTGTACATACATGCATTATCAATTAAAATTTTCCCACTTTCAAAGAAATGGTTTTCAAATTATCATGCAAGTTTGCTCATTGAAAAAACCTTAACTGAAGATTGTGCCAAAGATATGTCTCTCTTTATCGCTTCCTTAGAACAGAATCCTCATCACACAAACATGTTCTCATGCTGTTTTTTTTTAAACACAAAATATCACTCTTGACACGTCCTAGCAGATATTTTCCATTTTTTACTGCATTTCATCGCGGGCATTTAGGACAGGCAAAATAGTACTTGATAAAACAAGTTTTTTTTTTTTTTCAACAAACCTTTGGAAAAGACGATTATTAAAATAAACATAATATTGGCATTTTCTTACTTTACAATTTATGTCATAATTTACTACAGTATGTACTGAATTACTATTTATTTAGCATGTTTTGCTAAAAGCAAAGTATTTAGTAATCCAAGGTGTGTTCATGTATAGAGTTGGCTGCCTGATATAATGATTATATTTCAGTGAATGAAAATCCCATGGACTGTACTCAGACTGAGGTTTATCATGCTGTGGGAGAGTTGTTTTGCCTCATTCCCTGGAACCAAGGTCTATATAATTAAGTTACATTGATTGAGTTTTGGTTACTCTAATAAAGGTTGCATTGTGTCAAGTTGTTTTTGTTTGTTTCATGGGTTTGCTATTGTCAAAACAAAGAACTGCTTGGTAATTTAAATGCTGAATTTGCACAGCGCATGTCTTTATCATAACCACTTAAACAATCATCATGCAATATGTTACACCTTAAAAGTTATTTTTCTCCAGAACTGCTTGTAATTAATAAATATGCTTGTACCCAAGCTTTTAAAGCTTAATTGTAAAGTCATTCCATTTCTAGGAATGCTGCTGCTTGATATAATATTACATGGATAGAATGTAAGTGCACAGTGGCAGCATGTTTCAATTACTTCTATCTTTTTAACTAATAATGTGTATTTGCATGCTTCATGTATATACAGTACTGTACATCTATATTTTCATTGGATTGGCCTTTATTCCACGTCTTAAATTCCACATTGACTTCTAACATAGAGTTGTTTTAATAGTGACATTTATTCTTTTTAACTATAGTAATAGTAGAGTGAACACAAAGCACAAAATCAAAAAATAATGTAAGTACCTGTCCCTTCTGTATATGCCACATCAACGTGACAGTTCCTGGTAAACCACATTTTTAGTTATGATTGAACACAAATAAACAGTTTATTGCTCCTGTTTCCCTACAGCCTGTCATATAATGTTGGCCATGAAAAAAGCTATTTAGTCATAAGTCAACACCCCTGCAAATTGTTAATAGCAGATGCAGAAGACATTTGTAAGGAACTGATGGTGTTTTAACTGGAACAGGAAATTTGATAGTATTATCAGTTTTAACTGTTAAAACAAATGCCAGTATATAGTTTCGAAGGATTAAAATTGTAGAATATAGTGTATGGTATAACTATAAAATAGACTGGCACCCCATCAAGCAATGAGTCCTACCTTGTGCTTGGTGCTGCTGGGATGGTCTTCAGTCCCAGACAACTAAACTAGAGAAAGTGGCTAAAACAAATGGATATCCAAGTGCTTATCAGTTTGTTTCTTGTATTGTAGATCATTGTGAATTCATAGCCATAGTTAGGTTTCAAAATACTGGGCCAAAAATGACTATATAATTGTCTCTGTTTGAAGTTGTGTTAGCCCACAGATGGCCTCCAAATTCCACAAAAAAAATCCATTGCAATTGTTTTTATGTAACAATAAATACAGTAAACACAAGCTCACAGGTTCAATGTTTATTTACTTACAGCAATTCACACTGTTCAGTGGGGTGCTGAGGTGTCACCCGCTGCGCTCGGATCTCAATCCGGATGGTTTGCCGTGACGTAGGTGTGGCTGGCAATGTGCTGTAATCAGCGCATGCTCCCAACCAACAACAACATGGGATGGCTAGAGCAAGAAAACAAATTTAAGTGCAGAGATCAGGCTGGACATGAGCTGAATAAGTAACAACCTAGACCTTGCTGAATCAAATGGTAAGTGTAAGGGAAAACTCAAGGTCCAAAAATGAAGAAAATACAAAAAAGACCTATAAACTAAAGTTTGACTCTAAGACTAAGTGTGGAAAAAATTTAAGGAACATGCTTATATACTGAAGCACTTATGCTAAAGTACATCTGTCACCAAGATTAAATGAAGTGTCAGGCACTGAATATATTTAGTGTAGCTAGCGCACTTTCTTATGACAATCCTTTTACTTACCTCACTTTCTGATGAGAACTCGGGTGTATTTTTATTACTACAAAAGTATGTAAAATAGCAGATCCATTTTTTGTGCATAACATTCTTCACACCAAATGCAGTATGCTTTCTTTGTTACACTGATTTCTTGAGATTTTTTTGTATGTCCATGAAGCATGATGGTAATTTTGTGATATTCTGTTTTCTAAAAATGTAATACCAGGTATACATCATGTTTTACTAAAGAGTACAATGCCAACATTTTAGAATCAATTGTAGTAGAAGTTGTATGTTTCCACAATAGTTCAGAGCTCCTTTAATTGAATTGAGTCTTAAAAGAAAAACAACCCTTCAACACTTTAGAAATAACTAGTTGTGTGTCCGTACTGTTTTTATGTTTTATAATCAGGTTTGCCTATGCAATGACACAAATTAAAATTTCAGCTTTATTGGCATCTGAATTTGATCCTTTTGTGAAATTGTTCAAATCAGTTAAAATGGGCTAATTAATTTATCATTTATATTTTGCTTCTTTTATTTGAAATGAATATAAGATTTGATTATTGATTTAACTGTAGTGTTGTTAAATATTGTGATGATCACAGAATGTACACAATAAAAGACTATACAATGACCAAGCACTTCCCATATTTTTATTTTCTACTTTGATTTTGGTGTGAAGGTACATACAGGAACTTATTTCCAATGTACCATTTTCATTTGCTAAGAATCCACCGTTAAGTCCAAAATGAAGAAAAAAAGCATAAACAAATTACAATTGGCATAAAAGAAATCAGAACAGGCTTGATCTCACTTTGTTTTTCTTTTCTTTTTTTTCTTCTTCTCATCCAGATTTTTAAGACAAAAAATTCAGACTGTGTAAAATGACAATAACACTTTATATTTCCTCTTATTTCTCACTGTTAGTCTCTAGAAACTTTTTTACCCTCACAATTTTTTTTGTCTAAATCCTGCAAACACAGCAAAAAGGGGTAGCTATATAAACATTGTGTGGGATTCACATTTGTTTATCCTTTGGAGATCCAGGATCCTGAAGCAGCTCAGTAAAGCATGGACATCACCAAGTCTAAGTGTCTGATACCCCACCAGGCCGAAGCCCTGATATTAATTTAAAGGCCTAGGTACACAATAGGCTTACTGGGTTTCTAATTATTACCACTAAAATGATTATGATTTGGTTGGCCTGAGGCAGCGGTACACCAGGCACAACAATTCTTTCATTGCTGAGTGACAATTTCCGCCATAGACACACTCATTAACATATAGTACCTATACTCACAAATATTCTGCCATTTTACTTTCACTGATTAACCTGTCATTCAAGTGTTCATACTGTGGGATATCTGCTTATTCCTTTGTTTGCATGCATATTTGATTTTATGCTATTGTATTATGCGTGCAAATTGTATGAAATAATGTAATCATTTTCATATACTATAGATCTGTAAAACATTAAAGTATGTTATTGATGGTATTTTGTTGCTTAACCAGTGCATAAACAGAGTTTTGAGTTTGCTGCTTGATTGGATTACTTGTATATAAATAAACATGACAACCTCGCAGTAAGGAGACCTGGGTTCGCTTCCCAGGTCCTCCCTTTGTGGAGTTTGCATGTTCTCCCCATGTCTGAGTGGGTTTTCTCCGGGTGCTCTGGTTTCCTCCCACTGTCCAAAGACATGCAGGTTAGGTGCATTTGGCGATCCTAAATTGCCCCTAGTGTGTGCTTGGTGTGTGGGTGTGTGTGTGCCCTGCGGTGGGCTGGCGCCCTGTCTGGGTTTGTTCCTGCCTTGCACCCTGGGTTAGCTGGGTTTGGCTCCAGCAGATCCCCGTGACTGTGTGTTAAGATATAGCGGGTTGGAAAATGACTGACTGACTAAACATGACAAACAAAAAATGATGTTACTTTAAGTTGTAACATACATATAGGGTCTCATTTCAAACACCCTTTTCTATTGTTTATGCTGTGAAGTCATTGCAGTGATTTTCAAATAATGTGCATTAATGACTAATGTTCAAATACACCAATATCAGATGTAAAATTCTTTGAAAAGTCAATAATTTCATGCAGTTTTAATTGTAAAGTCCTTGGCATTGAAACTACTTTACTGAATGCCCTTTTATTTTATAAAACCTGTTTCAAAGATCATTTATTTTTCTTCAGAAAAAGAAATAATATAGTATTATAAATATCACTTTTCCTGTAACAATATATTAATGTGTTCACATCTATTTTTCTCCTGGTATTTAAAAAAATACATTTAAATTTTGTTCCATTTCTTAAGTATTGTATTCTTCACAGTTGTGTTCCAGGCTTATTTTCAGTAAGTTTTTCTAACATATGTTGAGCATTACTCTGTGGCTTATTTCTACCAGGGTGCAAAAGCTTGCTTCCTCCGTGACATCCCGTTCTCTGCCATTTACTTCCCCTGTTACGCTCACACTAAAGCCGCCCTTGCTGATGAGAATGGACATATAGGGCCTGGAAGTCTTCTGCTAGCCGGAGCCTTAGCTGGTAAGCACACACGAAGTCTGTGGTCTGCCTGTGACCACTGTCTCCATTGTGGTAGCCTAATTAAAATGTTAGGCAATTTAGCCTTGATATATTTTGCTTTTTTTCTTCTTTGCCAGGGATAGGGAGTTTTTCCACTTTATAATATATATCCTGGCAGATTATTCGAAATATAAGAAACTCTATGTGAAAACCAGCAAAGAATGCTTAAATAAACATAATGGAACTACAATAATAGTCAAAAGCATAAAGGGATTTATATTTAGTTATATATAATCTAGGTGATCATTTCAGAAATCCAATATAAAATAAAACTCTTTTTCTAGAAATAATCCATTTAAGTGACAAACACATACATTAGAAATTACTGTTTGAAAAGTCACTGTTGTTTGTCGCCAAACCATAGTGGTCTGGAAGGAGTATTGTACAAAATTAATAAGTTTTTAAAGAGCTGCCAGTTTCAAGGAGATTCTTGAATCTTTCATCCTTGCCATCTTGGTTTGGACCAAACTCAAGATGGAAAAATAATAAATGTTGCTTGAGGCATTCTTTTAACATTTTTTTCTTTACTGAAGTTTGAATACAGGCCTCCATGGTTTGGAAGAAAAGTAAAGTGGAAATTATTGCATTATTGAAAATCTGCTCCATTTATTAAGTGCCAAAATAAACTGAAGGTATTGTTAAATTATTTTCTGTGCACACTATCTGTTATCGAGCAGTAATAGAATGTATGGTTTGTTTAGGGACAGTTTTCAAATATTTGCACTATTCAAACTACAGTAAGTCATCCCTACAACCAAACAGTCAATCGGGCTATAAATACAATTTATTATTTTAATATGGCCCTATTATGGGTAAAACTGCCACTTTTCAGAAATTGTAAATTAGAATATGTAAAACAAAACAGCAATCACAGACATTGGAATATCCATGTTCTGCCTTTCATTGTAATTTATAGCTTGACACACCTTCTGTCAGAATTCTTCCACTGTGGTGGATAAAAAGCAAAATTAACCCTGTTTTTCTTTTTAGGTATGCCTGCTGCCTCCTTAGTGACCCCTGCAGATGTTATCAAGACCAGGTTGCAAGTGGCAGCTCGTGCAGGACAGACAACTTACAGTGGGGTTATTGACTGCTTTAGAAAAATTTTAAGAGAAGAAGGCCCAAGGGCTTTGTGGAAGGGTGCTACAGGTATGAAGGCAAAACATTCATTAAACAAATTAACAGTGTCCAGTATAAAACAATTAATAATTATATTTGTAGTCTATGATATGGAATTGGCCTCTTTTACTTGAGTAGTAACATTTCCACAGTCCTAGAATTTCTGTGTTTTTTTTTATTTGTTCGTAGGTGTGTTGTGTTCTTGTTTATTGATCTGTTTATTAAATTTATTGTATTTGTTTTATCTGAAGCTCGAGTGTTTAGATCATCTCCACAGTTTGGTGTAACTCTTTTAACATATGAGCTGCTACAAAAATGGTTCTATGTCGACTTTGGAGGAAGGTATGTGATTCTTATTTCTCCATTGCTGTTGGTACCCTGCAGTTATAAAGATATTTCAAAACATTTTACATGAATTTTATTTCAACAAAATACAATGATTAATATTCTTTACTTTTACATTTCAACATCATAATTTACATTGCATTTTTAAGTTCACAAAAGTGATTATCAAGCACTAATTGGTTAACAGCCATTGATTTCCTGAAAATATCAGTTAATTACATATTTATTGCTGCTTTTTAAAGAAAGTTTAAAGAGGAGGAGGACAGCTTTCTTTCTGTCAGGCAAAGCTCATTTTAGTCAGTCATGCTCAGTTATTTAAAGCAAGGTGGGACACTCTGCCTCTCTCTCTCTCTCTCTCTCTCTCTTTTGTTTTTTTTTTCAAAACACCAGGACTTGCCTTCAGTTCCTCTGCTTGTCTCACCAAAAGATCTGAACAGTGGTGTCTTTTTTCAGGGATTTCCCAATCTAACTTTCTTGTTTTGTCTGCTGCAGTGTCTTCCACTTCACCCCCTGTATATTGGCCTTACAGAAATGTCTGCTTCCTGGTAACTCATTAATACTCTGTGCTTGATTTCCACACCACTTTCTCTATTATGTTTATATTTGCTATATTATACATGTCAACTGAATGTCTTCTCACAGTGGAATTTCTGCTTTGTATGTTGTATTTTCTGGTTTGATGTTGATTGGCCACTATCCTCAATTTACCATTTTTTTCTTCCTTTCTTTGCTTCCTATACATACTCAGAAATGGCTTGTCACTGCCTGTCCATGCAGCTATGTTTATTTAAGTGGCAGCTGAGCTGTCATCTTGGTCATTATTTGGACTTTTCTCTTCTGGGTTGGTCCATTACCATCTTCACTGCAGTCATCTTCTTTTGAGTAGCAGTTAATTTAACGAATCCTACAAATTCCTTCTATCCTGCAAATAGTTATTGTCCTCATGAAGGTTGCACCATCTTCTCGAGTCTAAATCGTTTTTACTCCAGGTACTTCAATTTTCCTCTCACATTACTAAAGATGTGTGGGTTAAGTTAACTCATGTGGTGTTTGAGTGAGTGTGCAAATAGGCCCTGCCATGGACTGGGTTCCTGTCAAGGGGACAGGGGAGTTTCCTGCCTGCACTTGAAAATGTTATGTTATCGTTCAGCATCCTTCTGGTGTCTAACCTCAAAACATCTTGGGGGCCCAGGAGCCCACATAATTTCACCCTTGCTTCCCTTCTTTTTTACCATAATTACATGACAAAATTTCCCCTTCTACTTTGTTGCCCCTGTCTATGTTCCTAATTTTTGGAACATATCAGATAATCTAGCAGCCTTCTCCTTCTGCTTGCTTGCTTACATCATGATTTGTCCCAAAACAAAATTCTCCTCACAACCTTGCCCTGCCACTAACCTCCTAAGCTGTGCTGCTGCCTTCCATCTAGCTCTCACTGTCTGATGCTCGCCCTGCTATATCTTCTTCCTTTTTCTTTTTAACCAGTCTTTGATTTTCTGATCCTTCTGTAATGGACCATATTTTGACAAACCTTAACCACATCATTCTTCCTTACTTTTTACTTATTCAGTAGTGACTCTTTCCATCCCTTTATCCATCCACTTTTTCTTGTTCTAACTTACTGGGAAG
This sequence comes from Polypterus senegalus, assembly GCF_016835505.1. NCBI lineage: Eukaryota > Metazoa > Chordata > Cladistia > Polypteriformes > Polypteridae > Polypterus > Polypterus senegalus. The sequence goes on along the minus strand of NC_053168.1, from coordinate 79,221,836 downwards.
CCAAAACATACCCTGTTGGGTTAAAAGCAGCAGGCAATCCTTGGTTGGTCACCAATATATTGCAGTTTAAATGTGTTCACATCCTACATTCACTCATTGAGTTTCATTTGAGAGTCCCATCCTCTACCTCAAATGTTTGGTTCTGTCTCTCACTTCGTAAACATCGAAAGTGATTATTACTGTCCTTTCTTTCATGGCCTTCTTGATATTAAATTGTTTCATGAAATTCATTCGCAGTTTATTTTAATAAAATGTTAAAGAAACAGGTTTATACCAAACAGCATTTCATATTATTTGATAATCCATCTATAATAGGGATGGATAATATATTTATTTTTAAGAGAAGGTTCAAGAGAAGGTGAGCCCTTCTTTACCTTCATTCAGTCCTTAAGTTCAGTTTAATGAGTTAAGTTTATATAATTTTAGTTTATATAATTTAAATAACCCATCCACCATCCCCATTACTGTAGCAAAACACTTTTGATATGGGGCTTTATGAAAACATAACATCCAGGCTGTAAAACTTTGTACAGATATTTTCATATATAACTTTGAAGGTACTACATTTATATGTACAGTATGTGTGTATGTTTGCATGCATATATATATATATATATATATATATATATATATATATATATATATATATATATATATATATATATATATATATATATATATATACTCCTGGGGCCTCATGCATAATGGCATAGAATTCACACTAAAACATGGCGTACGGACAAAATCGGAAATGTGCGTACGTGCAAAAAAAAATCCAGATGCATAAATCTGTGTGTATGCCAACTTCTATGTTCTTCTGCTCCATAAATCCCGGTCAGCGTGAAAAGTAACACACATGAACACACCTGCCATCCCACCCAGTCTCTTCCCAGAATTACGCCTCTTTGAATATGCAAATCCTTATAAATAGCCCTTAAGTTAAGCATTCTGTTAAATGACAATGGCAAAAGCACAGGGGAAAATAGAAGAATTTCAGTGAATACCAAGTGGAGGCAAGGAAAAATGTACTATTTCTTGGTTTGAACCGTGGTGTAAAAAGCAAAAGGAAGTTGATCGAGTGACATAGAGTGTCAGAGAAACTCGAAAGCTCAAGTTCACAAAGTCACACAGTGCCCAAAATAAAAAAGAAGTTGTCAGATATCAAAGTCGCCATTAAAAGGTGAGTCGTAGCCCATTGTCTGAGTGTCACATGGAAGCTTATTAGTGTATAGAGAAAAAAAAAATAGGGACAAAGTGGGAAAAAAATTTTGAAATGTCAACTTTAATCTCGAAATTTCCACTCAAATCACGTAGTAGAAGTAGAACGTCGTAAACTTCATCTTAAAATTGTTCAGTTTACTAGTTTCTCAAATCCTATAGTAACTAAAGTAGCATGTTAAATGCTTTGTTTTGTATGTGTTCTTCTATATGCTTTATGTGTGCGAATCACTAAGTGCTTCTTAAACGGGCTTTCTGTTCCTCCAACAGGATACAGAATACTTTACATCTATACTAATAAAAGGCAAAGCCCTCACTGACTGACTCACTGACTAACTCACTCATCACTAACTCTCCAACTTCCCGTGTAAGTAGAAGGCTGAAATTTGGCAGGCTCATTCCTTTCAGCTTATTTACAAAAGTTGGGTAGGTTTCATTTAGAAATTCTACACGTAATGGTCATAACTGGAACATATTTTCGTCCATATACTGTAATAGAATGCAGCTCGATAGCCGTGGGAGGCGGAGTTTCATATTAAAATATTTAACCAATCTCATTTCAGCCGTCAGTTGTTGCCAGGCAGGAATACAAGAAAAATTTCACGCATGCAGTCTTCTCCTGTTTAACACAAGAGCCACCGAACGCTTTTTGATCTGTCTCGGCTAAAAACAACTGACTGTAATGTATGCCATGGATGATTTTGCAGGAGAATCTCCCACTGATCTCCTTGACTTCCTTCATCAGAAAAATCTGAATGAGAGCATGGGGCAGCTGTTCACATTGGTATATTTGACGGTGAACATTCCCGTGTACACTGCTTCTGTCGAGCGGACATTTTCAGCCCTAAAGCAAATTCAAACTTATGCCAGAAATACCATAGGGCGGGTTCGCCTTTCAGCATTAGCTTCGATGGCGATAGAAAGTGAGGCTTTGATGGAACTGAAGCTCACAGATAATCCGTACGACAGAGTAATTGAACTGTATTTGAGGAAAGAGAGGAGGATGGATTTTGTTTACAAATAATCCAAATTTTTGGTGAGTAAAATGTTGCAATTTTCCTAAATAATATTGCAAGTTTATGAGTTATTATTGATGTTTTTTATGTGTGTCGCGGCTGTACCTGCAATAGAAAGGAACTTGTTCATCCCTGGTTTGTCTATTCAATAAAGACATTTATTGTGGCTACAGGAGTTATCTATCTGCGATGCAACGGCTCTTTATACTGTATTTCTGCATATTAAGATGATTTTTATAACCATAAATTAGTTTTTGAGGGGCGGGTTGATTCAGACGGAGCACTACTGAAGGCCTAGGTGTGAAATGCATGGTCTGCCACTGAGTTACGTTATTTTTAAAATGTTTCCTTTTCTTTTTCATAACTTCTTTAACACACTACTTCTCCACTGTGAAGCGTGGGTATTTTGCTAGTTTAAGAATTTGGGGGATGTGCAAGACTGCAGTAACTACAGGGGAATAAAACTGATGAGCCACAGCATGAAGTTATAGGAAAGAGTAGCGAAGGCTAGGTTAAGAAGTGAGGTGATGATTAGTTAGCAGCAGTATGGTTTTATGCCAAGAAAGAACACCACAGATGCAATGTTTGCTCTGAGGATGTTGATGGAGAAGTTTAGAGAAGGCCAGAAGGAGTTGCATTGCGTCTTTGTGGATCTGGAGAAAGCATATGACAGGGTGCCTCAAGAGGAGCTGTGGTATTGTATGTGGAAGTCGGGAGTCGCGGAGAAGTACGTAACAGCTGTACAGGATATGTACGAGGGAAGTGTGACAGTGGTGAGGTCTGCTGTAGGAGTGTCGGATGCATTCAAGTTGGAGGTGGGATTACATCAGGGATCGGCTCTGAGCCCTTTCTTATTTGCAATGGTGATGGACAGGTTGACAGATGAGATTAGACAGGAGTCTCCGTGGACTATTATATTTGCTGATGACATTGTGATCTGTAGCGATAGTACGGAGCAGGTTGAGAAGACCCTGGAGAGGTGGAGATATGCTCTAGAGGGGAGAGGAATGAAGGTCAGTAGGAACAAGACAGAATACATGTGTGTAAATGAGAGGGCGGTCAGTGCAATGGTGTGGATGCAGGGAGTAGAACTGGCGAAGGTGGATGAGTTTAAATACTTGGGATCAACAGTACAGAGTAACGGGGATTGTGGAAGAGAGGTGAAAAAGAAGGTGGAATGGGTGGAGAAGAGTGTCAGGAGTAATTTTTGACAGACGGGTATCTGCAAGAGTGAAAGGGAAGGTCTACCGGACGGTAGTGAGACCAGCTATATTACTGTATATGGGTTGGAGATGGTGGCACTGACCAGAAAACAGGAGACAGCTTGAGGTGGCAGAGTTAAAGATGCTAACATTTGCATTGGGCATGACAATGATGAACAGGATTAGAAATGAATACATTAGAGGGTCAGCTCAAGTTGGACGGTTGGGAGACAAAGTCAGAGAGGCGAGATTGCATTGGTTTGGACATGTGCAGAGGAGAGATGCTGGGTACAGTGGTGTGAAAAACTATTGCCCCCTTCCTGATTTCTTATTCTTTTGCATGTTTGTCACACAAAATGTTTCTGATCATCAAACACATTTAACCATTAGTCAAATATAACACAAGTAAACACAACATGCAGTTTTTAAATGATGGTTTTATTATTTAGGGAGAAAAAAATCCAAACCTACATGGCCCTGTGTGAAAAAGTAATTGCCCCCTTGTTAAAAAATAACCTAACTGTGGTGTATCACACCTGAGTTCAATTTCCATAGCCACCCCAAGGCCTGATTACTGCCACACCTTTTTCAATCAAGAAATCACTTAAATAGGAGCTGCCTGACACAGAGAAGTAGACCAAAAGCACCTCAAAAGCTAGACATCATGCCAAGATCCAAAGAAATTCAGGAACAAATGAGAACAGAAGTAATTGAGATCTATCAGTCTGGTAAAGGTTATAAAGCCATTTCTAAAGCTTTGGGACTCCAGCGAACCACAGTTAGAGCCATTATCCACAAATGGCAAAAACATGGAACAGTGGTGAACCTTCCCAGGAGTGGCCAGCCGACCAAAATTACCCCAAGAGCACAGAGACGACTCATCCGAGAGGTCACAAAAGACCCCAGGACAACGTCTAAAGAACTGCAGGCCTCACTTGCCTCAATTAAGGTCAGTGTTCACGACTCCACCATAAGAAAGAGACTGGGCAAAAACGGCATGGCACATGGCAAAACATGGCAGATTTCCAAGACGCAAACCACTGTTAAGCAAAAAGAGCATTAGGGCTCGTCTCAATTTTGCTAAGAAACATCTCAATGATTGCCAAGACTTTTGGGAAAATACCCTGTGGACTGATGAGACAAAAGTTGAACTTTTTGGAAGGCAAATGTCCCGTTACATCTGGCGTAAAAGGAACACAGCATTTCAGAAAAAGAACATCATACCAACAGTAAAATATGGTGGTGGTAGTGTGATGGTCTGGGGTTGTTTTGCTGCTTCAGGACCTGGAAGGCTTGCTGTGATAGATGGAACCATGAATTCTACTGTCTACCAAAAAATCCTGAAGGAGAATGTCTGGCCATCTGTTTGTCAACTCAAGCTGAAGCGATCTTGGGTGCTGCAACAGGACAATGACCCAAAACACACCAGCAAATCCACCTCTGAATGGCTGAAGAAAAACAAAATGAAGACTTTGGAGTGGCCTAGTCAAAGTCCTGACCTGAATCCAATTGAGATGCTATGGCATGACCTTAAAAAGGCGGTTCATGCTAGAAAACCCTCAAATAAAGCTGAATTACAACAATTCTGCAAAGATGAGTGGGCCAAAATTCCTCCAGAGCGCTGTAAAAGACTCATTGCAAGTTATCGCAAACGCTTGATTGCAGTTATTGCTGCTAAGGGTGGCCCAACCAGTTATTAGGTTCAGGGGGCAATTACTTTTTCACACAGGGCCATGTAGGTTTGGATTTTTTCTCCTAAATAATAAAACCATCATTTAAAAACTGCATTTTGTGTTTACTTGTGTGATATTTGACTAATGGTTAAATGTGTTTGATGATCAGAAACATTTTGTGTGACAAACATGCAAAAGAATAAGAAATCAGGAAGGGGGCAAATAGTTTTTCACACCACTGTATATTGGAAGAAGGATGCTAAGGATAGAGCTGCCAGGGAAGAGGAAAAGAGGAAGGCCTAAGGGAAGGTTTATGGATGTGGTGAGAGAGGACATGCAGGTGATGGGTGTGACAGAACAAGATGTAAAGGACAGAAAGATATGAAAGAAGATGATCTGCTGTGGAGACCCCTAACAGGAGCCGCTGAAAGAAGAAGAAGACAACAAAGCACCAACAAAACACATACAGTAAAGTCCATGAAACATGGCATCTGATGAAATGTAATGACGAAGATAGATAGTCTAGAGATCCGCATGTTGAATGGGAATGTAAGGGTAGTCCTACCAGTAGTACCTGAAATGGTGAAGACGGGTTCAGGAGAGCTCCTTTCTTCACAGGATAGCAATGAATCCACTTACAGTCCTCATGTACACAGGCAGACAATCCAGACCCCAACCACTAAACGATCCAGGACAAAACAAATTTACAGGTAACCCAACAGAAGGCAGGCAGAGAGACAGTAACTTGAAACACAATTTACAAAAACTTTTTTTTTTCTTTTGGTCACCAGCCCCCTTTTTAAAAGTCGCGCTGACATCCTTGGACCCCAACAGCCTCTGCACCCTCAGCAGAAGACCAATCGGAGCCACTGTAGGGACTGCTGGGAGTTACAGTTTCAAGTTCTAGTGTAGTATGCTCTCGGATTATCTACTTTCACCATCCCAAGCCGCGTTTTTCTCTACGGTTGCTTCCTGTTCTCTCTACAATGCAGTATTGGCACGAAAAAAGCCATAAAAAATTGCGGTGGACATTTGCGGTTTCCACTAGCAATTATTAGTTAGGTTCTAAGGAAGAATCCATGAACGACTGAGGCCGTGAACCCTGAACCACATCTTCATAGGGGTCTACTGTATCTATATATATATATATATATATATATTAGACATTAAGCCTATTACAATAACGGGCGCTAGAACAGTAGTGCATAAACATTAGTAGGAACAGTCTATATTAAATGGCAAGGGACCTTGTATGTGGCTGTAATTTGCGTCACTGTATTGTGTGCCTTTAATTTTCTCTCTCAGTAATACTGGTTTGTATTTCCGTAAAATGCCTGTAATTTTATCGGACAGTAATACAGTGGAACCTCGGTGGAACCGAAGTAATTTCCCCCATAGGATTGTATGTAAATACAATTAATCCGCTCCAGACTTTGTATGTAAATATATATTTTTTAAAGTTTTTAAGCACAAATATAGTTAATTATACCATTGAATGCACAGCGTAATAGTAAACCAAATGTAAAAACATTGAATAACACTAAGAAAATCTTGAACAACAGAGAAAACTAACACTGCAAGAGTTTGCGCTATAGCCTTACGTCCCACTCCCAAAAAACACTTTTTTTAATGAGTTTTAAGCACAGGGAAAAAAATGAACATTTGAAAAATCCATAATTTAATAAACAACCAAGAAAAGTAACATTGCAACAATGCACGTGCGCGCCTGTATGCACTTTGAGCTACTTTTTGTATAAAAATGTGCTATATAAATAAATGTTGTTGTTGTGTGTGTGTGTCTGTCGCGGGCCTGCGTGTATGTGCGTCTGTCTCTCGCGCGTGCCTGCGTGTGTGTGTGTGTCTGTCGCGCGTGCCTGCGTGTGTGTGTGTGTCTGTCGCGCGTGCCTGCGTGTGTGTGTCTGTTGCGCGTGCCTGCGTGTGTGTGTCTGTCGCGCGCGCCTGCGTGCCTGTCTTTGTGTGTGTGTCTCTCTCTCTTTGCAAACACAGGGAATGCACAGGAAGAGACTGAACATGTGCCGTGTGGCCCCGCGCATGCGCACTTCACCAGAAGACACACACACACGGACACCTGGATGCACACAGGGGTTTTATTAAAGAGAATGATGATATATATATATATATATATACACACACACATATACAGTATATATATTTAAAGCTACACCTCTTTGTAGAACTGTGGTAACAGAGACAGCGTTCTTTAAACAAATATGAACTTTAAAATACATACATTATTCACTGCACACCACAAATATGATTTATTTATAGATATAGTGTTTAACATCTAATGTGAAGATTCATTGTCTCTCAATAACACTATATATTGCCTTGGAGGACAGTAAGCTTATATGATTAGATAAAGAAAGGCACCATGTCTAGTATACAGTAATGATGGTCCTTGAGTCTCATAAGAATTGAATAAAGATAAAGATGAAAACAGAAAAACAGTGTCAGGATAAGAACATAGTCCAAAGTAAGCCTGTCCTAGCACAATATTGGCAGAATATTTAATATTGAAATGTGTTATTATCATAGAATTTAACTGATTTTCTTCACTTTTCAAATTATCAACTTCTGCCATCTATTCCTCTTTTCATTTCATATTTATTGTTTTTGCACTGTAATAAACACATAGCCTTTTTTTTTAAAAAGTACATTTCTTTAGGAAATCTCATCCCACTACATTTTAAAAATATTGATATAATATGTTAAAATATTTGGAGTATGGCCTGGTTAAGTAGTTTACTTAGGGACACATACAGTGGGTTGAAGACCAAAGCTGTGAGCCCTGTAGTTTATTGCTTCAGCCATTAACTGGTATTTTCATTTAAATTAGAAATGGAGTGATTCAAATTATTAAAAAGTTTTTAGTACCTTCTTATTGACAAGGTGCATATTGTGATCAGAAGTCACAATCAGATGGAAAATTACAGCTACAATAACTTGCTGGTACTTAGGCAGAGAATGGGTTTCAGCTTCTAGAAACTTCCCAGTCAAACTAGCTCCTCTCCCGAAATCATGAACTGTCCAGTATTGCTACTTTGCATTTTCTTAGCTACTGTGCCAGTGTTACATTATGTCTTTGGTCAAGAACTTTCTCTACATACAGTAGTATGCAACATTAATGTTATTCAACTTTCCCAAATTCTCATTTTAAACATATCTTGTGTTTTTTTATCAGAGTTATGATAGATTCCTGGTCAGTCCTATTTGTCTAGTGTCACATTATAAATGTGTTTTTTCCCCTGTTTGTGCAAAGCTTTTCTGCAGACAACAGCTACCTGGTTTCTATTGTATTCTCAGAACAACTTTTCCCAGAGCTGCCATGTAAATGCGGCCAGCCCTTCTCTTTTTATGCTGTGATTAGAGATAGATCTATGTTTGGTTTTACTTTTTGTGCATAAACAGACAAAATATCCCACTTCAGTCTGCCTTTTTTTCAGTATGGTAGACATTTGAACGCTTTTCATTTAAGCTGAAAATGACTGAAAGTTATGGAAATACTTTAATGGGGCAAGCCATTTTCCCATGGAAATCTTTGCATACCAAAGGAGTTTGAAGGGACAGAATTTACATAAAATTCATGATGGAAAGGAATAATGCCACTATCTCTAGTTTCCTGTTTTTAAACCTTTCTGCATAAATACAATCACAACAGATGCGTGTGGCAGCATATTCCATGTTAGTAAGACATGTAAAGTTTCACTGTATTCTGTATATGATATAATAAACTTCCAGTTGTTATTTTGAATGCTTTTTGCCAAAAAATATATTTTTTAAATTAAATATTAATGAATATACGGCACAGAATTAATTTAATTTACAAATACATTATGTCGTGAGTCAGTTATTTTATTTAAATTGTAATGTTAGTTGGAGTCACAGTACATCTGAAAATGGAAAGAGTGGTTAAAATACACTAGCATTTTTTCATCGGTGATAATAACCAGTTTTGGTTGGCCTGTATTATTGTCACAAGAACTATGCTCTTAACTTATGTTAAATTATTAAGAATAATATTAATATACTTGTAAGACTGGCACAGGTAGAACCTGATCATTGTTATAAAATATTTCAAATGTTAAGTAAACTCTGTTTTTTCTTTTTCTTTTCTTTTTTTTTTTTTTGCAGAAAACCAGAAGGTGTTCAACCCTACCCTAAAACTCCTAGTCGCCTATTAACGCCTAATTCAGACCACATTGGAGGCTACAAATTAGCAGTTGCTACATTTACAGGAATTGAACATAAATTTGGACTTCATTTACCTCGATATGAAGCTATGCCAAGTCAATCATAAAGTATGTTATTGCACTGGGCAGTTCATATTATTGAAGCATCTGCGGTATACAGCTATCCATTCAAAACTATTACAACTTCATACACAGTTTCTTATTCAGCATCATCCTACAGTGGTGGTGATACAGAATTTACATGACAGAATAACATGACATCTTATTGGAGGTCTAATTCAATGCTAAGGAATCATTTTACCTGGCTTACTGCTGAAAATCTGAATGGAGACTGTGTTGTCTGACAGTGTCCCAGTATTAGTTTTTAATAATCCTATTCATTTTTATTTCTTTTTTTTAATTTCAGTGTGTTATATGATAAACTGCAACAAAGCAGATTGCACAGAAATATTTAGCAATAAGTAAAACAGTTTAACAATAATTTAAATCTAGTGTGTGTAGATTGGATTTTGTTCATCTATATCCCTTCTTATTGTGGAATCCAGATGAACAACAGTAGCAGTAAACATGAAGAAAAGTAACTCTAAAGGCAAGCATCCATAAAATGTCATTGGGTTGCTCACATAAACCTGAAAGGTTATTGCAATGTTACTGTATGTCTCCTTCGAATACAAATGTATAATTACATGTTGACAGAACAAATTAATCTTTAAAGATTTAATAGCCCAGATTACTAAATTGGTGTTCCCAGTGAAATTAAGTTGAGTTTAACAAGGAAATGTGGTACTACAATGCAAGACAGGTGTCCCAAGATGTGACTGAAATGGCTACAGAATCTTTTTAACTTTGAAACTGATCCTGTGCATCCGTCTGTGCCTGCAATGGATGACTGTCCAGATTTAGATCCAGCATCACCTCTGCTTGTATTGGCTCTGGCATTTTTGACCCTGAACTGGATTCAGCTTGCTCAGTAATGGAGAGATGGTCTCATTTTACTGTTATTATTGTTTTCAGAATTTTGCAGATGCAACATACCTAAGGATAATTACTGAGAGATTTCTACTTTTTCATTAAAATTAAATTTGGCTGTATTGCACATACAACCGTAAATTTTATCACATGCATCTACTACAATATATCTCCTTATATTTAGGTCTCCTTAATTTCTTCTGTAATATTCCAGAAATCATTAGAAACAATCATTTATTGTTTTTGTGTTTGCAAATAAAATTTTATGCAGAGGATTTATTATTACTATGCCAATGGTGACATAGTATTGTTACAGTATGTTTTAGTTTAAATGATCTTCAGAAACATACATGGACTTTCACAGTATTTTAGGTGAATCCCTATGCAAAGTTTTTTTTTTAGGATAGTCAGGGAAGCATAGCATTTTGCTGTACATCAATCTGAATATCAAGTTCAAGCTTATTGTTATCAGTTCTTAGTAACTGTACATGCATTCCTCTGATGAGTGATACTAATACAATAGAAAAACACAGTAAAAAATAAATACAGCAACATGCATAGAATGCTATATTAGTTTTTAAAATATATACATGTAATAACATGGATTTTTCACTATGAGTGGCTGTTGAGTAAGTTTATGTGTTTTAGATAAAAACTGTGCCAGAATGTACCATTACATCTACTAAAGTTTCTAAAGGATGGAAGAAGAAAAGTAACTGTGCATAACGATGTTGTCATTGAGAAATAACCAAGAACCAAATTAGAGGCATCAGGTGACAGGATGAACAAAATGACTGATAAATCATAAGCAAAAAAAGAACGTATAAGAATTTTCAGACATTCTAACAAGAGAGACAAGGTTCTAAATGAAAAGAATTTAAAAGAAAATAAAGTGAAAAATTTGAAAAGCAGATTTACTGGGAGATGTAGAGAAAGTGGATGTTTTAACCAGGCCCTCAAGATGAGCATGGGTGATCATGCTGATGATATTCTTCAGGTTGAGTCCACTTATTTTCATACTATCACTGCTTTGGTATTAAAGTACAGTAAAATTATGCATTTTAAAATTTTTATAGCAGAATTTGGTGTGAAAAACATATTGCTTTACTTTTGCTGAGCTAGAGAGGAAAATAAGCTGTATTCATCTTAGCCATAATATGTAGTATGATTTAAAGGTCATCAGAGTCAATCTGTGAGTGGGCAGTTTTACTAGGAGAGTCTGAAAAATGTAAAGGTTTCAATTCTGTGTGTATTTAAGATTGCTAATTCTTTTACACATTTCTCTGTATTTTCTAAAATGAAATCCTACAGTTTTTTGCCCTAATCATACTGTAGATTTTGAGAAGAAATGGTAGGTGGATTTTTTTTTTTTTAGAATACTAGTGCCCCTGGTTTCCATTAGTGAAAGTAAAGGAATCCCTACTTCTTTTTGCAAAAGGTCACTGATTCAAAGTTGTTTAAAGTCATGTTCTCAAAAAACATTTTTTTACTTATATATAAATCTTCTGCTGCTTAATAAATGTTTTACAAAAGTACCTGAAGAATTGTTTCTTTTCAAGAAATCCTAAATAAGTTCATTTTCCACAAGATGTACATTAAATTAATCTATACGTGTTTTTGTTTGTATTAGATGTTTCCTAGATGAGTATATATTATTTTGTTATTATGACGATCCTACTGCACATTTTTGTGTATTTGTACTGAATGCAAAGAAGCAAGCAAGTTACTGTTTTTTGTAAAAAAAAAAAACCAAATAGCTACATTTGCCTGGATTCCAAATCACAATGTACTGTATCTCAATTCTTTTTCACTTTTACTCTGTATTTCCTGTCAGATATAAGCACATGTTCTTGTATAGCAGGATGTGTTTAGACCGCACATTGAGATGCTTCTAGCCCCTTAAATGATGTATCCAGCATATTACACACAGATGAGGTCAACAAATGGAGATTAGCATGTTGCTTGATGAACAACAGCAATCCTGAATTTTTCATCTCACTGGATTGCTCTTTGTGTGACAGTTTGAAGTATCTTACACTGAAGAGTGGAAATGACTTGATTTACAGATCCATATACTGCACTAACAGGCAGCGAAACTGAAAATTCTGCAATTGCCAAAAAGGTACACGTTTTCACATATGATTGTATGTTTTAAATCAATAAAGGTTCAGTATGAAAAGATAGGAAGAACAAAGGTGACAGCAAATAAAATGTGACCTTTACAAATGAATGCCTTTTATTTCAGTAGACATTAACACTTTTTAAAGCTGTGGTACCTAAAGGGTTTTAGATGTAATTTAGGTCTGGTAAACATAAGGTCTTTTTAAATTTCAGAGTAGACAAGGGTAGGTGTAGTAATTGAAAACAAATGTCTAAGAGTCAGTTGCAGAAATTAAAGTGTAAGGCTCTGTTTTTTTACATTCCAGTAGAAAGGGGGTTGGGGTTTAAATAGTGAAAATGAAAAAAAAAACAAATTGTAATGTGGGATAAAGGAAGGTTTTTCAGTTACAATGAATTAGAGCCCTAGTGTATTTATAATTTTTTTACTAATATTTCTTACTGCTTTGCAGTAACATTCATTTGGTTGCAAAATGTGGTAAAAGATTCTCTATTTGCAGTATTTTAAATTAAATTAATTTTAATTAATTAAATTTAATTAATTTAATTAAAACGTGGTAAGGGGTTAATTAAACAGTTGTATGAAATATGTATTTATAATTAGTAAACCTGTTTTATTATAAGTTTATTTTAAAATGAGGATAAACATTCCTTCAAAGAGTAAGTTTATATTAACACTCCACCTTTGTACATTTTAATATTTCAAGAAGGCCTAAAATTGCATTTGTAAGTAACTCTATACATTCTGAGTCTGCCAATATTTATTTATTTAACTTTGTATTTCGGAAGGAGTTCTATGGCAAGTCAGCCTGCTGAAAATGCTCTCATACAAAGTGTCTGTACCTTTCTGCTGTTCCTTTATATTTTTTTTTAAAAGCTGAATTCTTTACGAGTAGTGATGAGTAACCTACTGAAACAGCTTTGCGTCAAGTTCAACAAAAAATCATGGAAATGTTTGGGCGATTCATCAAACTCATTTAAATTTATCGAAGTCAATGAGGAAGAAAGAACTGAACTAGTTTTTAATGTATTATGATTGTGCAATGGTCTTTAAAGTGTCCCTGACTGCTAATGAAACATGTGCCTACTATGCTGAACCAATTGTGTGGCCAAAAGTGTGATGTGAGCTGTGAGTTATGAGTGCTAACCACTGTGCCCACTGTACCTCTCTGAGATAAAAATTAATAAAAGTAAATATCAGAACAGTAACATTTTTTGCAGACAGTGGCAGTCAGAAAGCATAAATTCCCTAAGGCTTGCCCCCACGGACTCAATAGCAGGTATTCAACTCCCTCAAACCAAAAAGTTCTGTTTTTTTTTTTTGCCTTAATGCTTTTGCTCATTCACTGCTACTACTGCCAGATCTACAACATACACATGGATTCTTCCCTTCTTGCTATTTACCTCAATTGCATGGCACTCTGGATAATACTATTAAAGGTGTAGACTCACATATTACATACAGGTCACATACAACTTGATACCTAAAAGATATTACCTTGAAGATATCAATACACAGGCACATTTCCAGTATCCTTCTGCATGTGCATTTTGTGTTTTCCACTAATTTTTAGCCCACCTTTACAATCAGTATTATTTACCTATAGGTAGCTACTTTGGATACTGCAGCTCTGTGATGCCATGCTGACCTCACAAAGCATCATGGGGCACTGGGGAAAAAAATTGTCTTAAGATTCCAGGAAAATTTTCAGTTTCACCAGCAGACAGAGCATAGTCACTGTGAAAAACTTTGCCATTTGTTTGCTGTGATGAATTGATTTATGTTATTTGACACGACATTTTGCAATGTCTTTTTTTGTGTATGTGTGTTTGTGTGTGAATGTTTATTTTTACGTCTATTTGATTGTGGCAAGAATTACATTTGCTGGGTAAATTGGGGACATATTTTGCAAGTGCTTTCAGACCTGCTCTTAAGACATGCCTATATACCAGTGCTAATATGCAAATATCTTCATATGTGCACCAGCAATAATCTACTTTCATGCCCAGCACTGACCTCTTCCTCATGTCCACTGGTATTGTTTTGTTGCCTTACCATTACCAGAGTCTCACGTTCAAATCCACATAAAATATTGCCCCAACTATATTATCTGCTCTTACCATATCTGTGTGAGTTTTTCTCTTCTACTACCTAAAAGATGCGCATGTTGGATAATATGCAGTTGTAAATTAGCCTGGCACAGGTGAATGTGGAAGGCTACCTGGATGAGTGAGCATTGTGATAGGCCTGTTCCCAATCCAGGGTTGATACCTACTTCACAACCAATGCTACCCAAGATAGATTTCAGCCACCACAATCCAGAACTGGTTTGGATTATATGGTTATGATGATGGATAAATGGTAAGAAAATGGATTGATGGATTTATAATGGGCTAAGCTTATTGCTTGTGTCCTGTATGTGCTATGCAATGATGGACCAGTCAAGGTCAAGGCTATATATGTACACCAATAGCAGGACCAGTTTCTGTATAGTATTTCGATTATCACACCTAGTCGATTAACCATTATTTTTAGATGGTGGCAATAACTAATTTTTCTTCAAAGATGTACAATTTTAAGGGAAAGTCAAAAAAAGTGGACCAAATACTTCAGATTTTGATCAAATCACTTTGGCTGGAGCCAAAGAGCAGAATGATGGTATTCAGGTGGTGGAAGTATTTCAATGATGAAGAGGAAGGAAATGACACATTTGATGAAGAGATGAAAACAGTTATGGCAGATGATTTGAATATATAAAAAATCACTACTGCTCAACTTCGAGAATTTTAAAAGAGGTGCAGGTGTACCAAGTTTAAAGGAAGATATTCTGAAAAGGAAAAGGTCTCAAAACTATTTTAATCAAGCCCAGTACTTGTAAATGTTTATGCAGCTGTGAAATTGCAGAACTTAAAAATTAAATATTCACATTATGGTCCAACTAATATTGTTTTAACTATGGTGGTATTGCCAGGTTATAGCAGGTTCTTATCTTAGACTGGAGCTAATAAAAATATCACAATTACAAGAAAAATGTATAATCACCTCACAAACATCTCTTTCATTCTTTAAAAAACTGGGATTCAAATATACTTTTCCATTCAAAGATCTGAAATGTAAACACAAACGTGCACATCTGTGGGTTAAATTTAAATTTGTGGTCAATAAGCAATGATCAAGCTGTTTTAGAGATTAAGGATCCAAAGAGGACATGAAAAAATTACCTTGAATATGCAAAGATGGCAAGTAATATCCCCCAAAGCTGTTACCATAGCGAAATATAACTTCACTAAATATTAATCTCATGTTATTTCTTTATCTTACTGTCATATAGGCAGCATTGTGTGCCTTAGTGGTGCTGACCCTCAACTGATTTGTCTTAAAGTACTTTGGTTTTACGGAAATATCCTTAAAGCTATAAGTACAAAGTTGAGTGTGGATTCCAAATTAGCCCTGTGTGTGTGTGTGTGTGTCAGACTGCTTCCTGCTTTGAATACAATGCTGCAGCCTCTGCATTTGGAATGCGTGTGTTATTAGAGATTAAATAAACCACTTTCTTGATAATTGGACATTTTGTAGACTATATTATCACTCGGGTCTCACATTTTCCTTATATTATGTGTATGCATACTGAATGATATTTGCATTTTTCATATTTATGTAATAAAAGAAGATAAAGTTGTACCTCATCAGTAATTTTTGGAATCTCTCTCTAGCACTAGGAACCTGCTGATCAAAGTCATTCCTGTTTAACCTTATTTCTTTGTCTTCCCATTATAGTTTTGGGACCCATCCTTTTTTTACTTTCCTATTTACTTAATGTCAGACAGCTGCCCTGGTTCAGTGTCTTCTGATTTGCTTGCAAATAATTGGAATATGGCACACCTATATTAACTCATACCCATAAACTGCATACACTTTGTATTCACACAGGTATATGCTAAGTTAGAGTAGATCATTGTAAATATCTCCATTCCCTGCATAGCTGAAGGTCTGGAAAAAAGAATTGACTCATAGACATGCTCCCCTTTGTAGAATGACAGTCAGCTCCTCCTGCACCCCCTGTTCTTCATAGCTGATGCCACTTCATCTAATATTTATGCTTATAACAAAGAATTAAAGTGTCATTGTAACCTTTAGAGGTGCATCACAATGCTGCCCGTTGACTCATCCTGCTGTCACTGTGGCAAAACGGCAAATTCTTGCTGCCATTTGTTTCTGTATACTCTTTTAACAATATCCAGTTATTTACTAAATGTACATCTTCTATTTCTTGCATCACAGGAGTAGGGAAAAAGGCTGAAAACAGTCATGGATGGATTACCAGTACATCACAAGGATGCATTCCCTCACACTAGGCCTATTTGAAATTGCCAAAATAATGTAATAAATGTCACAGAAGGAAAAAAAGGTGGTTTGAATGAAAAGCTGTCTGTGCATAGCCATTTTGCCTTCATACAACATATGCAGTATTGTTATATTTAAACGTTTTGTATTAGCTTCTCATGTAAAATATTTTCTGTTTGCATTAAATTATTTCACTTCATGGTATAGGTTTAAGGATAATTCATTGTTCTATTGTGTTTCAATTTTTTTTCTAAATACTTTATTGTTATTATTATTAGTATTATGATTAATAGTAGTAGATGTAGTAGTATTTATTTGATTGATTGCACTATGGCAAAAAACAAATAATAAAAGTGTTACAAGAAGCTTGCTGTTGCAATATAATACCTTTTTTGGGTAGATCATTTGTGTATATGTGTGTTACAGTACCACAGTGGTTATCAGTCCAGGATTCTGTCTTTCCCTGGAGGTGTCTACTGTGGAGTTTGTATGTTCCTGTCGCTTTGCTTTCCTCAGAACTGTGCAACTTGCATAGATTGATGACCCAGCATTGTTGCTGTTTAAATGTGTGCTTAAACATACAGTGCAATGTAATGGTGTCCCATCTAGAGTTAGTGTCTGTCTTGCACTCAGTGTAACTCAAATAGGCAATAGCTTCCCACATACCTGTAGTGGGAAAATTTTATATTTAATTTAGAAGTAAAAGATAACTTCATGGATGAGGTCACTAAATTTCACATGCCATGTGGTGGTCAGTCATGTAAATTAGCATGGTACAGTGAGAAGATCAGCAAAGACTTTCAGCAAGTCTGACGTACCCAACAACTAGAAGTTGTGTAATATATCTACTATTGATGACTGCATGCAAATACATTACTGAGCAGAGTCAACGAGAGGAGACCATACAGAATACAGATTGCCTTCCATCCATTCTTTGAACGTACTTAGTCCAGTTCAAGGTTTGCAGACTCAAAGCCGATCCTAGCAGCTGAGGTTGACACCATTGGAGATCTGAGTTTAAACCCCAGTTCCATCACATGCTATATCATTTTTGCATGCTCTTTCCTCATCTTACTGATTTTTTTTTCTCAAGTATTTGGAATTGCCATGTGTGTTAGTTTAATTGGCGACTCAGGGTTGGACCAATGTGTTACTGTACTCAACAACAGCCTGGTACCCAGTCCAGGGTCAGTTCTAACCCCCACCACCCCAACCTGGTTTAAGTGGATTTGATTGGATGGATTAAAGTAGGTTTAAGTATAGATTATTACTGACACAGCAAGCTACACGTGCAAAAATAGCAGTCAGGAATTATTTATGTCAGTACTTATGAAGAGCCAGTCTGCAATATTTTGTGTTATTACTCTTTGTCATTACAGTATAATTGAACCTACATCTGTGTATCTACTGAAAAACTGGGAGTCAATTATAGGACATCTAATCAGCAATCAAGATCAGGAGTGAGATTCACTCTACATACAGTAACTCTTCACTCTGCAGTCCTTCAGATCCAGTTCAGGGTTGTGGGAGGCTGGGGATTATCCAGTAGCATTGGGAACAAGGCAGAAATCAGCCCTGGACAGAATCCTGGTCCATCACAGAGCTCAATCATGCAAATACCCACATATCCATCTTTAGTATGTGGGAGTGGACCTATATTATATTATATTATCCATCCATCCATTTCCTAACCCGCTGAATCCGAATATAGGGTCACGGGGGTCCGCTGGAGCCAATCCCAGCCAACACAGGGCACAAGGCAGGAACCAATCCTGGGCAGCAGGACACACACAATATTATATTATATTATATTATATTATATTTGAAAGAATATCATTTGCTTAAACTTAAAACTAAACACTTATTAGTTACCTCTGTGGTCTACATTTAAACACGTGACTATGATTGAATCATTTTTGGCAGAGAGAATTTAATTAGGTCTATTTAGTCATTAGTATCTAAAACAGCGGGCACAACCTTTTGGATAATTAATGGAGGCGACAGTTTAATGAAACACAAGTTAGGCTGTTATGATGGAAATATCTGCTTTTATAGCTAGTCATGTTTTTGTTATCCAAAACAAAGACTTGGATGGTTGACATGAACTGTCAGAGAGTGTTTTCTTTTCTCTATGTATTTTTGTTTGGTTTTTAATGTCTGGAAAATGAACTTTGATACATAATGTTCAGACATTAGGCTAGCCATTGTAATCAAATAATGCTTAATCACATGTATTAAAATGTTTTCAATATTAAATTAAAGAAATACATTTTTCTACAAGCATGTAGGTTGTCCACTTCTTAAGTGCTTGTCCCAGTACCCTCTGGCCAGAGAATGTCCACTTATTCAATTCAGAGCCATTGGGACACTGTTTATGCATTGTGTGGCTTCACTCAAGGTTCAGTGAATTTGTTACCTGATGACCAATCAGATGTGTTAGGGAAACAGTACATATAGTCAGATTACTGATGGATCCATCCTCGTATAATCATTTTTTTTTTTTTGACGTGTGGAATAACTTAGTGAAGCTTGGAAGCACTATAGAATTGTAGAGCTCCTCAAAGGGGGTGCACTCACCATCCTCTTATTCAATATCAAGCCTGGTTATCAGAGTCAGGAGGGCTGGAGTCGATCTGGTCAGCATTTGGCACCATACCACACACAACCCCACTCTCACTTATATAACACATAAGCATAACATCTGGATTTGGGAGTAATGTGTATTACCTGAAGAAAAGCAGATCCACACACAGGAAGAACATGCAAAATCTACTCTGTTATTGTGCTAAGATAAGACAAGCCACTGCATCACCCTATTAGTCATCATAATGTTAATTTAAACACATCTTACGCTTTTAAACAGAGCTTTTAAAATTATATGGAACATTGTTTAAACAATGTGCTGTTCTTGTATGTGGACAGTCATTCACTCAGGTCAGTGTAGTTATTATCTTGTACATGTGGCTGACTTACAACATTAGGGCACTTTAAAACTGTTTATAGATATTTTATAGCTCAAGTAAATGGCAGATCAAGTGACTTGGTTAGAGTAACACAGTGGATGAAGGGTGTGGACTGAACTGCAATGTTGGCGTGCCTCATCTACTAAGTTACACTGCTTAAATAAGGCAACTCTCAGATTGTCAGAAAATATTTTTCAGTAATCAGTATTAAACTGAATCATATGGGTCTAAATCAAATCTTCATATCTATATTATTTTTGTTAATAAAAAAAACTTACTGCACTTCATAGAAGGTCCTTTTTCAGGACAGTGGTTTACTACTCATTTAACAATGTTTGATTTTTTAATTATTCCATAATAATCATGCCCTGTTTAGTTAATTACAGAGTTACAGTGTTTATGTTTGTTTATTGTGCATTAAATCCTCTTGAATTCTCTTTACCATTCAGACGGACGTTGCTTTTGCTTAGAGCCCTAGTAGGTGTGACACTTCAGTGTGCTAAAACAGGACAAATGAGAAGACATGAAATGAAAGACAACACAGGCTGAGTCCTGATAGCTTCAGCTCGACCTCATGGCCTGTATGGACTCACTAATGCTAGGTACTGTACAGTATTTACACTGGAGTTGTAAATCAGGATGTACTAGGAAAACAGAGACAGACACAGGACGATGTGCAGACTTCACACAGATGAGGATCATATTGGGATTCAACTCCAGACTTGCACTCTGCTTACCGTTCAGTCTAGGAATCAAGACAGTCATCATGATATTTCATAGGAACAATCATTGAAAAAGTAGTGGAAACTAAAATAGGAACCAGGCTTTGCCTTGCTGAAAAACAGCATTTTCCTTTAAAGGTATATATAAATATAATATTTTTCAACTTTTTTCTGTTTCTTAATCCAAATTATTGTCCAGAAGTGTTATACTTAAAGTCCTCTTTTACACTGCCTGATCGTTGACAAGAAAGAGCTTTGCTGATTGCCCCACACATAATGTCTGGATGGGGATCATTTCAACCAATTTAAAAAAATCTTTTGTGAGCACCCAAAGTGGTGGCTGCCATGGTAGTCAGCAGGCTGAAACAGTGCCGTGCAAACTCTGCTGGCTCACATTCTCCTGTTCTTACTCAGTGCTGCTACGACATGTCAGCCTGCTGATACTTTCCTTGACATGGGAACGCAGCACTCATTGCTCCTTATAACCAAAAACTGTTTGTTGGGTTCTGTGGGACCTGTTAGAACGAGCACACTAGAGTAAAAGCCTGGTTTCCATGAGAAAATGAACGTTACCACAAAACAGCATGGAGCTGTGGCTTTTAACTGTGTCATAGTTTACAAAATAATAATCATAGAAGTTTTTTCACACACCACCTTAAATGGTGGTTTAGAGCAGTCACTAACTTTTAGTAAAACAAGTGGACACTGACACGTATGCCATACAAGCATAAAGTTGAATTTTCATCCCACAGGGGTGCTACATGGTGTACTTGCTAGACCTGATGCTTCACAGGATTTTGGTGTTTAAATCCTGTTTCTGTGGACTTTGCAGGATCCCTCTGTGTCCATTGGGGTTTTCCAATTCTTCTCCCACATGGAGTGTTGATAGTGTGAAAGTGTGCACTATGATGGACTGGTGACCCATTTAGAAATAGTCCTGCTTTGTGCCTGGCAAAGACTGTGGTCCCCCAAAACATGTATGAAAATAAGTGGGCTTACAAAAGGAATGAAAAAAAGGAGCAGCTAAAGTGAAAAGCCACTCAGTGTCTTTTTCAAAGCATATTACTGTTTCATAAATGATGAGGGCCAGTCAGTTATTAAAGAATCGGTCAGTAATCCCTTTGAAAATATTTGGACAGTGCTGCTCTACTAGTTTTTGTTTTGTTATCTTATGTAGCTTTTTGCAATGGATATCTGGCAACTCCTTTCTAATTTATTTCAAATGTTATCCATGTGCAGATGGTCCATCAGATCCTGTTCCATACTGATTTTAATATACATGTACTTTATTAACTGCTTCATTCATAGATCAAGCAATGGCAACAGACTACTATGGAGAGGTGAAAGGACACGGTGGTTGAGAAAAAGGAGTGAGCAGTCAATGACTGAGGTGCAAAGAGATGAAGAGATGGAAAGTCTGAAGGCAAAGTGAAAGGAGAAATCCGATCAACATTGATTCTTTATTCCAAGATTGATCACAATGGACAACAACGATTTTGCTTCCACTTTTGAGTCCATCTCATGGATTGTGGCCTGCTGATGACAAAAATCACTTTAAAATGTTCTTGTTTAATTTTACTGCAGTCACCAGTTTTTGTTATTTCCTGTCTTAACATAAGTATGCATATACAGTTCAACAACTACAACTGGAACATCTGAGGTGATTTAAAGGAAGTGGTACGGCTACCAGGATTGCAGTTTGGATATTGTTGTTTCATTTGCAAATAAGACAGCCATGCTAAAGAGGCTCATTACATTAAAAAGAATGTGCTGCTCTGTAAGTGTGGCACATAAACCACTTGTTAAACCAACAAAGATATTTTTGCAATCTCTTCATATAAATCTTAAGACTAATGAAATATATTGTGAGAGACAGATCTTTCCATGAAGAACTGTGTAGCGGTCCGATGACACTCAGACTCACACTGTCGAAGGGACGCTGATTTATTTATTTTTTGGTGGGGATTCCAGGAATGCACCCAGCCTTGGCTGGACCCACTGTCACTCGCAGACAGAGACACAAAATACAATAAATGAATGAATAATATATTAAAAGGAAAGTAAATAGAAACAACAAATAATCAGATAAGCCTCCCCTTCCCCTACAGTGATAACAAATACAACACTAAACACCTACAACAATGCCCATGAATCAGTCCCATGTAATGGGTGCAAATGAAGCTTGGGTGGGGTGGCAAATGCTGTAAACTGTGGAAGGGAAGATAAAGTTTGTCCTACCGTTTCTGAAGCATTTTGTGTTGAGATGCATGGGAGCGTTGCCTCTAACGAAGATGATGCAGACAGGCACAAGACAAAAATTGAATCCAATACAACAGTAATGCAGGTCTACCAAATAATATCTAGACAGGCAGATGGCAACTGTGCTCACAAACAAACAATGGTACTTTCTTCTCTGTTAAGCTGCCTCTCTTTCAAAGTTTCCGCCAGCCCTTCTTGTTCCCAGCAGCCCCTGTGCCTGCTGCAGATGTCCAATCAGGGCAATACCCTCAGGGCAGCTGGGAATTGGAGTCCATGAAGTTGTAGCACTGCTATAGCTGATGCCAAGATTAAGAAAAGCATTTTTGGAGGTCCACAAATCAGACATGCTATCAATGAGAAGCAGTTCAACAACTACTAGTCAGGTCGAAGGAATTCAGATTGAAGGCATCCAGAGATGATGTTGACAGCTTTCTAGCTGGTTGGCAACATGCTTTAAGCATAAAGTGCAACATACCACAAAAGGTTCATATTCTGAAATCACATTTAGACAATCTTGGTGCAGCCATTGCCAAACATGGTGAAAGGTTTCACCAGGACCTTTCTGTGATGCCAAGGTGCTATCAAGGTAAGTGGAATCCATCAATGCTAGTCAAATTTTCGATTCAGTTTGATTCAATTGTATTGTCTCACAAGGGGAATTTGGTTAGTTGGGCACTGAAGGAAGAAGCATCAGATGTTGTGTACGATTGAAAATCCCCACCAAACAGCTCAACTGAGCTAATGCAATGTATCACCATTATTACCAGATTCAACATGCTAAATTCAATTTAATCTTTCCCCCAAATTCTTATATGACACTATCATGATAAGACCAAGAAACTGAGTGCCATGAATGTCCTCAATCTGAAACTATGTGATCATCTTAAAGCTGTCTATCATGATCGGTACATTTTTTCAAGAGGCAAAAGTTTTGAAAACAATCGCTCATATTCACTAATGATGTAGTCCTGTTGGGCCAGACGTGATTCTCAAACGAGAACACATACAGTATCTGGAGACAACCCATTAAAAAGTGTGTAGTGAATTGTGGTGAAATCCTGGGCTGCAAAAGCTACACCTACTGGGCTTCTTCCTAAAACACTCAGTCCCAATTCTCCCAGTCCTGCAATTTAAACTGCCTCTGGGTTTTCAGGGAATGAGCAAAAGAAAGAGAAAAAAAGACATGACACTGAGAAAAAACCTAAAATTGCTGTTATCTGTTCTGGAGCTTAGTATCACAAGATAACTGAAACTTCATAATTAATTTGCATGCTGTAATGAGTACTGTGGCAGTGGAGACAGACACACATAGACCACCTCAGCCACTGGGCTCCACATGTTTGAACGTGCCACTGTTTGCTCCAATATCTGTCATTTTAACTATTGCTTTACAATATGACATAACAACAGCATAAATAGAGCTCTAAATAGAGTTTAGATACGCTTTGTGGTCAAAGGCCATAAAACCTGTTACAATGCTACATCTGTTTTCTCATGGCATGTTTGCATTTCTAATTAGACAGTAATATTACATTTCTTTAGTTATTTGTATAGACGTGCATACAGAAGGAGGATTCTGTACAGCTTTGTCCGTGTTTTTCTGGTGTTGTTTGGCAGATTTGTGGTTTCAGGTGTTTTGAGCACTGAAATCTGCACCTCCTGTGGGTCTTTGTTATCAGCTCTCTTAATGGCAGTCTTTTTGATGGAGTGTGACATATCATTTACTTTAAATGCATATTTTGAAAATCATATTTTCACAAGGAGTTCTTTCAGGCTGACAACAACACCTACACTGAACAACAGAGAGCACACGTGGCACCTGTCGCAACATATCATTCACATTTACCACTCGTCCATTGATGTCATCAAATGGCAATGTATCTTATGCTGCAGAAAGGTTTTTCACTTGTATCAAGTGTGAACGCTGGCCCGGACACAGACAGACGGACATCGTAATCTCACCCAATACACGTTTATTTACACTATAATATTTACAAATAAAGTCAGTGCACTTGCCAGTGCCTCCAGCACTGTTCCCCCAATGTCCAGGGCCCACAGTCAAATAGCCTTTCTCCTGGCCGCCTCCAGTCCTCTCTCCAGCTCCGTCTCTCTTCCACTCGACTTCCGCTCCTGAATGAAGGGAGGCGGCCCCTTAAATAGGAACCCGGATGGGCTCCAGCTGCTTCCCGGCATTCCTCCGCAGACACGCCCCAGTGTGGCGGAAGTGCCGGCTGCGCACCCGGAAGCCCTCCGGGTGTCCCCTGTCTTATTACCCCCAGCACTTCCTGGTGTGGCGGAAGTGCTGGGCTCCAAGGTTGTTCAGGCACTGTGACGCCACCTGGCGGTGGCCACAGGTTCCTACAGGGCTGGGCTTCCAAGCCCTTTACTCGTGGCCCCCAACATAACCAGGGCGGTTGCCCCCTCGTGGTCTGGAGGAGGTACAAGCCCTCCTCCGGTCCTCCTGGGCGTCCCGACCGGGGCTTATTTTAAAAACGTGCAATGTACTCCCGGCACACATGACACACATTTACATGTCTAACAAGGTCTTTTAAGGTGACTTTTTGATGGTAGATGGTCCATCGTAATCACTGGCCCTACTTCGAGTGCCATCTTCATGACAAGTGAGGTTCGTTTATAAATGTGACATTCGGGGAGTCGTCTAATCGGTCCCACCCAGTTTTAAGCAAAATTTACTCATGGCTATGACTGGCTTCAGTGAGACCACCAGTGCAATATTAATAATATTATTTATTTAGCAGATACCCAAAGGAAAGTACTGTATAATGAATTCAATGAGTGATTAGAAAGAACAAAGTTAACATGTAACAGAAGTAAGGTTCTTTAGATTGTTCTTATGTATCTAAAACTACAACTTAAAATCAAAGCTGAGAGATGGTTGATTAGATTGGTACAACTGCAGAAAAGCAGGAAGAAAGCAAAAAAGAAGAAGTCTGCATAATCCTAACATACTGTACCTTTTAAGAAAGATGCACCTCAACATCAGTAAGTTTGGAGCAATTTGAAAGGTCATAGGAAGCTCAGTCTACAGCTTGGGAACAAGACGTGAGAAGCATTCTTTAGTTGTAGTGTATTCGGTGAGAGGAAGGACAGTCTGCAGACATGCACAGGCAAAACAAAGACCTTGTAGAAACGTCTGGAGATTTGGAGGAATGGAGCCATGCATGCACTTATAGGTCAAGACATGAGTTTTGAACCGATTCATTGATGCAATTGGAGATCATTGGATAATGCAAAAAACAGAGGAGTCGTGTGGGTGTAATTTCGAGGAGCTGGAGAAGTCTGAGAGCTGATGCTGAGAGCTATGCCAGGAGAGAGTCGCAGCAATCCAGTCAACAGAGAATACGACCAAGAAACCAAGTGCCATGAATGTCCTAAAGAAAGAAATCACAAGACTGAATTATTGAAGGAATATGCCGATTTAATCAGAAGGAATCCTGCAAACTCACACCTGGCTTCCTGTGAGCACAGTACAATGAAAGAGTGACATTATCAAGAGCAAGCATTCAACAAAGATGCATGGATGGACAAGCAGAATACTTCAGATATCCATTGATATTCAAATGTTGATGTTGTCTTGAGCAAAAACACTGGGGTTGATGCTTTGCTCCCCTCATATTCACCAGATTGTGCTCCCTGTGCCTTTTTTTTTCTACCTGAAATTAAAATTGAAGGGATGAAGATTTGCTACCGAGGAAGAAACCTAGAAGGCTATACACAGCAAAAGGAAATATTAACAGGAATGCAAGAAGTGCTGCGACAAGGGTATTGCACCTCAAGGAGAGTATTTTGATAGATAGATAGATAGATAGATAGATAGATAGATAGATAGATAGATAGATAGATAGATAGATAGATAGATAGATAGATAGATAGATAGATAGATAGATAGATAGATAGATAGATAGATAGATAGATAGATAGATAGATACTTTATTAATCCCAAGGGGAAATTCACATTTTGAGGGTGTGCTGCAAAGGTTTGATCTAATAATTTCATTATTTTTTGGGTCATCCCTCATATGTGTTCCATAGTATATTGTAATCACATCTTCATGTTTTCCACTAACTTTTTTGGGTCATTGGCTGCCATAGCCTTTCTGTGGTGATACTTAAATTGTGCAGTGTGATTTGCCTCTTTCTGGTCCCCGTGTCTTCTCAGGTATTAGTTAATTGACTGTAGCTCATTAATTAATACTCACAGAAGTCATGTCAGACTCAATCAGCTCCGTTCATCAGAGTTGTGTTTCTGAACACAGGATTGCATGTATTTTCCGCGAAGGCCTCTTTCTCTCTCAGTTGCACACACTCACAATCTGTTGGTACTATCCCACTTGTATTTAATATATTTGTATATAATAATGCAGCTATTCAATGTATTTTGGTAGTACTAGGGTGCTGTACCGTGTTAGCCATTATGAATGTAGTGAGAAGTCAAGCAAAATGACACCTTCAATTGGCTAACTAAAAAGATTACAATATGCAAGCTTTCAGGGCAACCCAGGCCCCTTCTTCAGGCAAGATATAATCAATTAATCAATTACATCTTGCCTGAAGAAGGGGCCTGAGTTGCCTCGAAAGCTTGCATATTGTAATCTTTTTAGTTAGCCAATAGAAGGTGTCATTTTGCTTGACTTTTCACTTTATGTATTTTGGTCAATATTCCTATTAGTCTCTCTTAAAAATATAAATAAATTACCACAGTAGTACAACAAAACTCCAAAGTACAAAGTTTTGCGAAAAATTTAATTGACCAGTGCCAGCAGCATGGTGGTACAGTAGTAGCTCTACTGCCTTGCTGTAAGGTAACCACATCCCCGTCCTCACAGTGTGGATTCTCCGTGTTTAGCATAGGTCTGTTCCAGGTGCTCCAGTTTCCTCCCATAGTTCAAAGACATGCAAGTTAGGCGGACTGGAATTGTTAAATGGTGACATGTTCATCCAGCGATGGCCTGGCACTGTGTCCAGGTGTTGTTCATGTTCTGTGCCTATTACTTGCTGGGATAGGCTCAAGTTCCCAGCTCAGGGTTAAGGGGGATTAGAAAATGGTATACAGTGATCCCTTGCTATATCGCGCTTCGACTTTCGCGGATTCACTCCATTGCGGATTTTATATGTAAGTATATCTAAATATATATCACGGATTTTTCGCTGGTTCGTGGATTTCTGCGGACGGTGGGTCTTTTAATTTATGGTACATGCTTCCTCAGTTGGTTTGCCCAGTTGATTTCATACAAAGGACGCTATTGGCGGATGGCTGAGAAGCTACCCAATCAGAGCACATATTATGTATTAAATAAAACTCCTCTATGATATGCTTCCCTCACGGTGCTTCACATACTTAAAAGCCCAAACAGCACGTATTGATTTTTGATTGTTTGCTTTTCTCACTCTCTCTGACATTCTCTGCTCCTGACGGAGGGGGTGTGAGCAGAAGGGTTGTTCGCACACTGGCCTAGAGGATATGGACACTCCTCTAAAAAATGCTGAAAGACTACCTTCACATTGCTTTCTTTATTGCGGCTGCTTTGCATACTTAAAAGCCCGAACAGCCCTATTGATTTTTGATTGTTTGCTTTTCTCTCATTGTCTCTCTCCCTCTCTCTGACATTCTCTGCTCCTGACGCACACTTCTTTGAAGAGGAAGATATGTTTGCGTTCTCATCTCTGTCTTGTCATGGAGCACAGTTTAACATCACAAAGCAAAAATACACAATATCATTGAAGGTAAGCAATTAAGAGTTCCATCTCCACCTTCTGAACAGAAGACACTTTCTTGAACTCTTCATTTCGTAAATCTGGCCGGTCAGAATTGGTTAGCAGCTTCCTTTGGAAAAAATGTAGTTTAAAGTAGAAAGAGTTAGCAATTAGTTTTTATTTAAAAGTGGCAAATTATTTGGCTAACTGTGCCCAACAGTTTCAGCACCATTGTGAATCCATCTGATTGAGTGAAGAGTGAAATATTTCTCTCTATTATATAAAAAAAATCTTGGGACGAGACGTGACTTTTTCAGAGATAATTTCATGTCATGCGAGATGAGACTTTGTGCCAAGAGATTTAACCACGCCTGGGGCCGAAAATAAAAGACAAAGAGCAGATGACAAAGTAGAACGTTGTAAAGAGGTTCAGAAAACATTGGCGTGATACACATGCAGAGCAGGTTAGAGATTATGAAGATACTAAAATTCAAAAGTATCAAAAAAAAATGATAGTAAAGATTGTATTAGTGCAAACAAATGGAAATTATTACACGATGAAATAACGGAACAGCGAAAAGAGATTGAATATATGGACATAGGTGATTTGAAAGAAGTATGTAGATATTGTTGGGATTTAAACTTTAAGTCGGAGACATGTAGATCGTCTAATTCATGTTGCCATCAGGGAAAAGTAGTGTTTTTTTCCCCAATGAAGAATTAAGAAATTTGTTGTTTGGTGAAAGTGAAATCCTCACACGCAAGTGGTAGAAACACAAAGTGGCTGGTGTGTAGCACAGACCGGGAGGTTGGCGAGCAAAGTGAGCAATTTTTGATTTACAAACAGTTTTGCAAAACTGACACTAAAATTCATTTTTTAGGCATTTCCACAATTTTGAAACATGGAAACTTACTAAAAAAATTTTGAGAAGTTTAAAAAAAAAATAAAATACTCAAGTCTACTTACGTCTCTCTTTCATGTCACTTTAGAGAAGACAGAGTGCCATGGCCCACACAACAGGCAGGTCCAATGGGGCCAAAATGGAATCATCAGGGGCCTCATGTATAACGGCGTGCGTAAAATTCGCACTATAACATGGCGTAAGCACAAAAGCCAAAATGTGCTTACGCACAGAAAATTCCAGATGCAGGAATCTGTGCGTACTCCAACTTCCACGTTCTTTCGCTACATAAATCCCAGTCAGTGTGGAAATTAACGCACGTGCACGCGCTTATGGCCCCACCCCAACTCCTCCCAGAATTCCGCCTCTTTAAATATGCAAATCAATATAAATAGCCCCTTACCTTCAGCAAGACAATGGTGAAAGCATGTGAAAAAAACAAAAAAAAAAACTTCAGCGAATGTGAAATGGAGGTCCTGCTAGCTGAAATAGAGGCCAGGAAAAATGTTTTATTTGGCAACCTAGGAAGTGGCATTAGCAACAAAAGGAAAGTGATGGAGTGGCATAGCGTGGCAGACGCAGTCAAGAGTGCTGGGGCAGAAGATTGTACTGTGAGCGAATTAAAAAAGAAGTGGTCAGACATCAAAGTTGCTGTGAAAATGAGAGTGGCAACTCATCGTCTGCATGTTAGCTCCACTGGAGGAGGTACTGAACTCCCGGAGCTCACACCATTTGAACAGCAAGTTGCAGCAATAATTGGCGACATACTCATTGTCGGCATTCTACCTGCGGGTGAGGGAGATTCTGACATCACCTCAGGTGCCGGTGAGTTTTTATTTCTTTTTTGATTACCATGATCCATACTCGTGTAAATACTTTGCATGAGTAATAAGACAAAACAATCAGGTATTAATTACTGTTTATTTACTTCTAGAGAATAGTACAAAAGCTGACCCAAATCAGGGGAACATGGTTCCGGGCGATGCTGATGCTGCTTCTGTGCCGACCACATCTTCGGGCGCTGGCTGCTCACACACCCCTGCCTCGGAAACTGGTGGGCAATCATCTGGCCGTGTACTGACTAATGCAGTCCTAGAATCACAAAATGCATAGGTGGATGCGGTGAGAGATGTGGCCAGTGCACAACGGGATGTAGCTAATGAACTAAGAAATATCAAGGCCGAAAAATTAACTGATTTGGTGAAGAAATAAATGATGAATCTACTTACCTGTTTTTACATTCTGTCTATTACATTCATTCGACATTGTAATGCTGTCCGGTGTGGCTGATCATTTGGTGGTCCAGGGTCAGGTTCATCATACCGCATCTCTTCAGGTACCGGCAAGTTACGAAGGAGTGCCATATTATGTAGAATGCTACATGCTTGCATGATGCGACAGACTTTCTGTGGACTATAGAGCAGCACTCCACCAGTGTTATCCAGGCAGCACCAATGGCCCTTAAGCTGCCCTATAGTACGTTCTACCACCGCCCGAGCCTGTGAGTGAAGGTCAGTATAACGTCGCTCTTGTTCAGTCAGTGTGGGTTTGCGAGAGGGGTGAGAAGCCACGTCTTCAGCGGGTACCCACAGTCACCTAAGTAATTGTGTTATATGGTTACATCTTACAGATAATATACAACTGTAACCAAAATGGTAATAAATGTCTTATCTTACCGAGAAGCCAGCCATCACACATATCACCATTTTCAAATTTGTTCCCCAAACTACTATGTCTCAGAATGAATGAATCATGAGTTGAGCCAGGCCATCTCGCAACAACATTAGTGAGGCGCATTTTCACATCACTGATGTGAAAATGCTTTCTATTTACATACACAAATTCATTCTGTGAAGGTGCCTTTATAGCAATGTGTGTGCAGTCGATCGCTCCGATTACATTGGGAAAACCGGACATTGTTGCAAATTGCGCTTTGATGTCTGTTCAACCGTAGTGTACGGAAATCTTATGTATCTGCTTGACAAGCGGATAATACCGTCCCATACAGCTGGCATGGCACGACTCAGTGATGACTGAGAAATACCGGATCGGTCAGCCAGTTCATGCTGAAAAGCTCCTGTGGCTAAAAACCCGGGAGTGGACAAAACTTGCAAAGGAGCAGGTAGAGCACAATTCCTTACAGTCTGCCTTTGTAAAGCCAGCACCAGTTCAGCACACAGCTCCAAGAGGATCGCTCTTGGAAATCTAAACCGAGTTAGAAGCCAGTCATCATCATGTGCCAAGAAATCAGTATGATCTCGGAATATGTGTTCTTTTCTAAGCCTTCCATTTGCGAGGTCCTCTAGCAACGCTAAAGCAGCCATGCCAGTGGAATAGTTTGGCCATTCTGTGCACCATTATATTGTTACAGGTTGATTACAATCAGGTGCCTTAAATTTATGAACAATATGCAGTTAATTTCAGTGTATTTGATAAAGCCGGTGACGTGGATGTGGATCTAAGAATAGGTTAACCACACAGGAACAGTAGCACTGCTTTGACGCTGGGTGCCACCAGTCTGCAAAACCGAGTGGAGAACTTGTGTACGACAAGGTATGAGGTACCGTGGAAAAGTGTGTGGCTTTACGCCAAGTGTAGGTTTTATACATCGCGATTTCAACGTGGAAAAGTTCTTACGCAACATTTCTGTGCGTACGCACCGTTTATACATGAGGCCCCAGGTAACTTAAACTGCTGTTCTTTGGGAATGTGAGAGGAAAACTGGAGTCTCTCAAAGAAGACACATGCAAACTCCATAAATACAATGACTGGGCATAGGATTAGAAGCGAGAATCCATGAGACAGCAGACTTAACCCAACTTGTGATGAGTGGAAGAGCCTGATTTTGTTTCATGTACAGTTTTGTGCAACTGATGCTAAAATAAATTTTGCAATTTTGAGAAGCACAATTTACTGAAAAGCAATTTTTGTTGGTTTTTAAAGGTTTTTTTAGGGGTGAAAAGCAAGGCATATTGTTCCATTAGGGTTCCAGTAGGACAACGTCTCTTCAGCAATCCACCAATCAGGCCTGTATGGTAGAGTCGCCAGACGGAAGCCACTCCTTAGTAAAAGGCACATGGCAGTCCGCATGGAGTTTGCCAAAAGGCACCTGAAGGACTCTCAGACCATGAGAAACAAAATTCTCTGGTCTGATGAGACAAAGATTGAACTCTCTGGTGTGAATGCCAGGCGCTCTTGACCTCAGACTGGGGTGACGGTTCATCTTTCAGCAGGACAACGACCCTAAGCACACAGTCAAGATATCAAAGGAGTGGCTTCAGGACAACTCTGTGAATGTCCTTGAGTGGCCCAGCCAGAGCCCAGACTTGAATCTGATGAACATCTCTGGAGAGATCTTAAAACGGCTGTGCACCGACGCTTCTCATCCAACCTGATGGAGCTTGAGAGGTGCTGCAAAGAGGAATGGGCGAAACTGGCCAAGGATAGGTGTGCCAAGCTTGTGGCATCATATTCAAAAACACTTGAGGCTGTAATTGCTGCCAAAGGTGCATCGACAAAGTATTGAGCAAAGGCTGTGAATACTTATGTACATGTGATTTCTCAGTTTTTTCATTTTTAATAAACAGAAAAACCTGTTTTTACATGTTGTCATTATGGGGTGTTGTGTGTAGAATTCTGAGGAAAAAATGAATTTAATCCATTTAGGAATAAGGCTGTAACATAACAAAATGTGGAAAAAGTGATACGCTGTGAATACTTTCCGGATGCACTGTATGTATATCCCTCCACCAGAGCAATACCGTGACAACACTATATATATATATATATATATATATATATATATATATATATATATATATATATATATATATATATATATATATATACTCAATGACAAATCCTCCCTTGCCCCAGTAACATATAACGAACACAAACCACAGATAGCAATAAATGAACACGGAAAATGGCAATGATATTGAACTTGAGTCCGAGTGCATAACTGCCCTGAATGAGGATGACTGGTCAACTGATAAGAGATGCGTTTGTATTTCCCGGAATAAATGGAGCAACCTCACCGTGAATCCTCGGCTTGTGGTGGATGATGTAATCCGACCCCGGGGTCTCTGGTGATGAGGGAATTGAAGTCAGTCCGGCGAAATGAAAACAAACTGGTTGCAATGACGCAATGTGGTAAACAGCAGGTAAGTTGATGCGTCGTAGTGAAATATGATCCTCGTCTCTCTCCTCTCTCTCCCGATTGTTTATATAGTACTGCCGGATGTAATTGATTGATAGTTAACAGGTGTTTTCCAATTTGGGGCTATGGTCTCTTTCCATCATCCGTCCCCCTTGTATTTACGGGGACGACATTTACTGACGCACACAAACAGCAAATGGGACGATGGAAACAAAATAATCTCAGTACAAACATTGAACACACTATTACTATGTAGCCCCGCTACACCGTGAATAGCAAGGTGCAAGCAACAGCAAAAATGGCCGTGACATCTGGCGGGAGATAAAAGGGAATGCGTAAAGCAAAACACTCCGTGGACGACATTTTGCCTATTATCTCTGAACTGGACTATGACTTGTCAGACTCAGATTTTGATACAAGTGATCAAAAACGAATCTGAGGTTCCCGCTTCAGCTAATTGGTCCCCAGCTAATCGTTACACTTAACAATGATAAGAGGTAGAAACCAGATTGCAGTGCATTGGGACTTTGTCCCAGCCATGCAAAGACAGCCTGGCAGCAAGCCTGCCACATATTCTTGGCAAACTGGCAGCCACAGCATGCAGCAACAGACATTTTATGTTGATTTCTGTGTTAAACCATTGCTTTTCAGAAAACTATGTTTTTTGGAAAAAATATTCAGCCCTCAAAGAGTTAAAGTAATGATAATCCTTCCATTCATTTTATAAGCTGTGCATCTACTTCAGGGTCTCTGGGAATCATTGGACACAAGGCGGGAAGAAGCCCTGGATGGAATGGAAGTCTGTGATAGGCCACACTGGCACACTCTACTGACCCATTCATATTGGTACAATTTAGGGCTGCAAGAAATGATGTTAAAATAATTACAGTATATGACCAGGATCATGCTGTAATGATGATAATTTAACTAAATGTAACTTTTGGATAAGATTTCTTGCCACCGTCGATAAAGAAAGCACAGTATATTTTCTTATTGAATATCTCTGGTAGCGGCCTGGATGGAATGCAGTGGTTTGAGTGATACTGGAAAGTGTGCAATAGCAACTGGGAGCAACTGGAAGCACCTGGCATTGTATTAGTCTGTGGTAGAGAAGTACTAGAAATTACAGAAGTCTTAGCTGCATTGATTTAAGATAAATTTATTTTAATACTCTCCATATATATGCTATACCTCATGCAGGACACTGGCATACACAAAATTAGCAACATGCCCGTATTACTGTACAGGAAGAAATAATACATAATCAAGTTGTGAAACACCAAACTCAAAAGTCCTGTTTCTGCCTCAAATGAGGCAAACATATGAAGAGTTTCATCGCAAAACGTTGGACTCTGCATCCATTTTAGCAACTCTAAAAAATGACAAGGCTTATTGTGATCAAGTGCAATGGAGAATACTGACAATATCAGTTTTTAAATCTATACTGAAATATTTCCTTTTTCAAAAATAAATTTAAAAATAAATTATTCAGAAAAAGATACGATTTTGGCAAAACGCAACATATCCATTTTTTTTTACAAAATGCTACATATTTGAATAAGCAGTGAACATAGGTAAATTATTTTAAAAATAAAAATATAATAATAACATTAAGAAGCATTTTTCCACCTGAATAAGCAGTGAACATAGGTAATATCTTTAAAAAAATTAAATGTCATAATAAAAAGACTTAAAGGGAAGGACGTAAAACAAAAACAGAACACCAGACCACCAGAACACAAAAGATAAGCAGGTGGCATAAGCAACAACAAAAATATCTTCAGAATCACACAGCAAAGAACTTCACGAAACTGTGCCACTCAAAAGATCAGGAAAGAGCGGGCAAGTCACATGCTGCTCCCACCTTCTTCAAACCTCAGCTTCCAGCATTAAGTTCAAGCCTGCAGCGAGATTAGCTGTATATGCAAGCTGACAAAGAGCATGCGATCCTAACAAAAATGTGGTATAGTAGGCAGGCACCAGTCCAACACAATAAATAAAAAAATAAAAGCAAATGAAACACACAGTAAGCACTGCCATGTTCAGAAAGTATTGATAGCCACTCCTGAAAGTATTGATAGCCACTCCTGCTATAAGGGAAAGAACTTTTATTGCATTATGGATATGTTGTGTTCTAAAATGAATCTTGAGTACTGTGCGGGACTCTCAATTCTACACTGTCTCTCAATATTTCTACACAAATGTCTGTAAAAATTTGACTCTGCTGTGTTTGTGTTTGTGATGAAACTTTTCACATCGAACATACTGGGAGCTTGACATACAGGAAGGGTGCAGGTTTCCTCATTGCTTTGTTGCACATACACAGAGTAAGGGGTAATGACGAGCAGCTGACATTGATCACTTTTAGGTCCCAACACTTGAGAAGACAATATTTCTAACATGAAAACAAAGTACAATACAATCATTTGCACTGAAAAAAAACCAAACAGCATAATGAAATAATGTTATTATAATGCCTATGAGAAGATTATGTAGACATCTAAGGGTGAATGGCAGGAGGCAAGAGGTGATGAACGCTCCTTAAGATGCCAGCTCGACTGGGCCTTCCTCTTCTGTGTCAGCACGGTTGGCGCGGATCTCCACCAGAGTTCTTGCAAAGCGTGTCCAGTCGTCGGTGTGAGGAACAGCAAGCTGCACAGACAAAAAAGAGACAAGCATTGAGGGCAAAGGCTTCAGCTCACAGTGGTCAGAGATGTTCAGTTTATATACAGAAGAAGGAAGTATCAGGGGCCTCATGAATAAACGGTGCGTACACACAAAAATGTTGCGTACGCCCATTTCCACACTCACAAATAAACTATGTGTAAAGCAATGTCATGTCAACTCAATCTCTGGCATATGCAAGTTCTCCACTCGGTTTTACAAACCGGTGGCACCCATCATCAAAGCAGTGCTATTGTTCCAGTGTAGTTTCGCTCTCTTTTTAATATCCACATCCCTGATGTGGCTTTATCAAATAAACTGAAATTAACCGCATATCATTTATTAGTTTAAGGCATCTGATTGTAATTAACCCATAACAAAATAATGGTCCACGGAATGGCCAAACTATTCCAAATACCATAGCTGCTTTAGTGTTGTTACTCTCACTGCACCACTCTGTATCTGAATGTGGAATCACAGCTCTACAGCAGCTGCCCGGAAAGAGAATTATCGGGATACAGCATCAAACACACGCATCTGGCAAACGCTTCAGAGCCTTTCCTGTAGGGACTTTGCAGTTCAGAAATAGTTTCATCCCAAGAACTATAAATGCACTCAATCAGTCCATCAAGTGCTCCTTGTAGAACTGTTTGTACTTAAAAGTACAATCTGGATTTTTTGTGCGTACGCAAATTTCTGCTTTTGTCCGTACGCCATGTTTTAGTGTGAATTCTACGCATGGTGTTATGGATGAGGCTCTAGGAAAGTGTAGTCTCACAGAGCCTCACTTACACTAGATACTGTACATCTGGAGACAACCAGGAGTGAATTTCGCCTAAATGTAGATAGCGAACAGTTAGACGGCTCTCTGAGAGTCACACTTCTAAACCAATCCAATGCTTACTGAAGGCAGCACTCAGAGCAAGAGATTATGAACTGCTTAGAGCAGTGGGCTCGTGTTAACCTGCTCCCGCAGAGAGCAAGCTTCTGAATTCAAAGAACACTGAATAGGCCGCTATTAAACATATAAATGGGTGTTGCATGTACAACCACTGCATTTATTAAAAACAAACATAATATGTGACAAGGGAAAAACCTTTCTGTAAAACTAGATTGTACATTGGCTTTCACAGTCATCAGTAGACTAGTGGTAATAGTGAATGATACGTTACTCACAGTTACTACAATAGCGTTGGATATAATGTTGAAAGAACTGGCAGCTATGAACTATACAGCCACAAACTGCAAAATATGTATTCAAAGTAAACAATGTGTCATAAATCATTACAAGGAGGTGAAAAGAGCTGATGTTAAGAGAACTGATAATGACGAGCCACAGGAGATGGATATTTCGGTACTCAAAGCAGATGAATAAGTAAATG
The DNA here is from genome assembly GCF_016835505.1 of Polypterus senegalus. Taxonomy (NCBI): domain Eukaryota; kingdom Metazoa; phylum Chordata; class Cladistia; order Polypteriformes; family Polypteridae; genus Polypterus; species Polypterus senegalus. Next base: position 79,184,318 of record NC_053168.1, on the reverse strand, counting down.
TGACACCAGCACAGTACTCACCTTCTGATGGCACATCTAAACAAATAACCATAGTAAGTTAACATTACTGCCCAATTAGAAATGCAAACATGTCACGACAGCATGTTCGTAGACCCCAATGCTTATCAATATTATATTTGCCATTGTTATATCATATAGTGATGCAAAGACAGAAAGATATTGCATCAGACACAGCACTTCTCGAACATGTGGAGCCCAGTAGCTGCGGTGGTCTACGTGTCTGTCTGTCTCTGGTGTTGTGGTCCTCATTACAACGTGCAAGTTAATTATTAAGCTTCAGTTGCCTTACACTTTTCAAACACGTGTGACCAAATGCCTGTAGTGGTTTACGTGTGTGTGTGTCCTTCATTTCTGTCACCGTGCCCATTGCGACATACAGATTGATAATTAAGCTTTAGTTACCTTGTGCTTTTAAGCTCCTAAACTGATAAGAGCAATTTTAACTTTATATTTTCTCTCCATCTTTTGGTCAATTTCTTTTTCTCTTTCTGTCTTTCCACACTTATTTTATGTATTTTTCTAATACATGTGTGTAACCCTGGATGTTTAAAGTGCATGAACTGGAGGAAAGTTAGGGGCAGGTTTTTAGGAAGAATCCCTGTGGGTAAATTTCATTGATTTTCACTACAAACATTTTAATAAATCATCCACAGACATTGCCACACTTGCATGTCTGGAAACCACCTTCCAGGCTCTGAAAAGGGAAGGAGTAACACCCTGGGACGAGAAGGGACACTGGTGCTATCCAGTTCTTCTCTCTCCACCACAGTTCCAGGAAGACGTCCCAGGACAGCAACTGGCTCTACCCACAATGTCCATAGAAGGCTACACCTCACCCACCCTGGGTGCCACAAAAATGGGCAATTCCAGGATTCTCTTCAATGGCGATAAAGTACTACCATACTACAGGCCGCAAAGACTCACTAGTCGAGTGTTGAGGACACTAAGCTTTTTTTATATTATTATTATTTCAATGTTCATTAAACTGAGTAACCCAGTAGGCACCCCAACCTTTCTCTGTCATCCTCGGTCTGTTCACGTAGTCACAATCAGTATTCTTATTTGAGAATCACGTGAGATTGGACAAGTGAGATGGGCTTTGTAAGCTCAGACTCTAAACTAGGACCACAGTACCACTGCTTTTGTTCTATTATAACTAATTTCCCAGGTTTCAGCAAGTCATTTATAAAGAGATTAAGGAAAGTCAACTGTTCTCTTGTCATAACATCACTATTTTCGTCAGTGTGCCCTGGTCTAGGAGCGATGACTGACCTCCCTTCCTATTTTGATGGTTTCTACAACACCCTGTAAAACATTCTGCTTACAAACTTTCATCTGAAAACAAATAAGAAAGATCAGTCAGATGAGTGATTCAGGTTCACACACACTGTGGACGACCTAAATTTACTGGCAAGGCGGATGAGGCAGACTCGAGGGTGATTCACCGACTGCTTCAGTTTTGTTTGTTTAGATCGCCTCTAGCATTTGGTGCACAAGACAAGATGGTGTGTGAACAGATAGCAGGTGGAGTCTAGAGGGAGAAAAAAGGCCCCATTTCCTTTTTTGTTAATTTAATTGACACTTTGGAGACACACCAAATTTCACTAGCTACATACCTTTGTATTATAAGACCCCAGTGTGGGAAGAGCTTACTCAAACCATGTAATTAAAGTGCCTCTGCCTGCATTCTTCACACTTGCTCTCTGTCTCACGTGAGCTTTCTCATGAAGTCTGCTCTGCCCAACGCAATTCTGCTGCCATAATAATTATGCAAGAAAATCTTGCAATTAAAAAACTTGATTGTTCTGTAAGCTACACTTAATAGACCAGAAATACAATCAGGAAAAAGCTCCACAAATCATGGCAATACATTTACAGTTCAGATAAATGGGTACATTAGCAGCTGAGCTCAGAATTTTAATCTTAGGTCAATTCACTGCATCAGGTATCATGGCATCTACAGTATTAACAAACTGATGATATCATTTAGCTTAGAAAGTGAAGATTTTTGTCTATGTGAATCCGTTTTCTAAACCTGTTTATTCCACTATAGGCCAGAACTCCCTCTAGCTGCGCTGGGCACCTACTACAGGACCAACTTTGGAAAGACCACCGGTGCACAACACAATGCAGCTCTCAAGGTGGCGAGAGAAAACCCCAGTACTGGGCTGACATTAAATCCAGTCTGTAGCTGTGCTAGCCACTCTGCTGTCATTTCTTAATTGTTACCATTATGGTTTATTATATTTTTTGGCAGTTTATTTACATATCTTATTTTGTCATGAGAAATCTAGATATGTTATTTAATGCTCTGCATTAATTATAACAGATTTCATATTTTTTCATTTGTGTTTATGTGCAACACGGCACAGCAATGACGCACTACAGTATTGATTTTGCTCCTTCTGTTGGTCAAATTAAGAATGGCGGCAGTTGAGCAGTTAATTTCTAAGGATGATTTAATTGTAAAGATACTAGTTTTGGGACTTCTGCGTTTTCCAAGTATCTTTCTGTAGTTATTCAAGGAGTGTGGCAGTCTCTCGTGTTGACTGTTTATAGACCTTCAAAATAATTGGAGGTCTATAAAATTCAAGGTCAAGGAATTCTCAGACTTACAATCTATAATAATAAAGCAATTATGACAGGTTCCTAATTTTAGACAATTTTCATAGGGATAACTTGGATGGCACTAAATCAAAAATCAACTTACTGCACTCTTTTGATTTTGGCCAGCACAAAACTTTACATGAGGTAGGGCAAGAATACTGGTATATCTGACCATTTCTGCATTTTATTTGATGTAGAAATACTAATAACTAGAACTAAACTATACTTCCTTAGAAGGCTGGGGTCCTTCAACATCTGCAGCATCTTACTACTTTCTACCAGATGGTTGTTGCGAGTGTCCTCTTCTATGAGGTGGTGTGCTGGGGAGGCAGCATAAAGAAGAAGGACATTTCACGCCTGGGCAAACTGGAGAGGAAGGCAGGCTCTATTGTAGGCACAGAGCTGGACAGTTTGACATCCATGGCAGAGGGATGGGTGCCGAGCAGGCTCCTGTCAATCATGGAGAATCCACTGCATCCACTGAACACTATCTTCTCCAGGCAGAGGAGTAGCTTCAGCGACAGACTGCTGTCACTGTCCTGCTCCACTGACAGACTGAGGAGATCGTTCCTCCCCCACACTATGCGACTCTTCAGTTCCACCCAGAGGGGTAAACGCTAATATTATTCAAAGTTATTGTCTTTTTTACCTGCATTTTTATCACGCTTTAATTTAATATTGTTTTTTTATCAGTATACTCCTGCTGGAGTATGTGAATTTCCCCTTGGGATTAATAAAGTATCTATCTATCTAAAGAGCAGTGTATTGTAAAAAACATTATGTTGATGTATCAGGAGCCTCTAGGTCTGCTAATATTCTGAATATTCACTCCGAAATTAGTGCTTGCACTAACACAGTCAGCAAGATGAATGCTAAGATGAAAGCTGCAACTGGCATAATGGCTCATAAAGAAAATTGTTATGAAATTCTCCAGCACTAAAGTACCTTGGAAGACTCACGCACTGTAGGTGGCACACGGGATGGAAGGGGCATCCTGGCCAGGAACCTGTACAGGAGAGCCCGAGGGAATGCAAAGAAATCCTGACCAAAAGAGGAAAGGAGGTCACACCTGGACTAGGCAGCCCTAAGGGATGGACAGACATCTCAGCCAGAACTGATGGTTCCTTACTCAGACCGGAAGCCCAAAATAAATGGACAGGCATTCCGAACGGACATGGGGTTAATACCCTCTCTGGCCAGGAGTAAAGAAGAGGACAGGAAGGGATGGTCTCTGGGGGATGTCCCCAAGGTGCTAGATGGAAACAGTCCTCCATGTTGGCACCCATTCGGAAACCAGCAGGGAATATTGGGAGTTGTAGTTCGGCAGGACAACCCTGCTGGGGTCTGTGGGTGCCACAAGGGTGTGCTACAGGGAGATGTGCTTCTCAGAATATATAACTCGGAAGTACATCCATCAGACAATAGCCCTGACACCAGATGTACTCCTGGGTCCTCAATAAAAAGGACCGCACACTCCCTTATCCAGGTGAGCTGGAGCTGAGAGGACAAACAGCCACACTTGACTGGAAGAGGGCAGTGTGGTGGAGAGAGGAGAGACGATCGTGAGGGAGATAACTTGTGCTTTTGCTACTTTGTGTTTAATAAAAACCATCCTTTATTAGAACCCGGGACTGCGCTTGTGCATTCGTGTTGGGGTTTGAGGTTTGCTCACAGCCCGGTTCCATCACAGCACATATAACTGAATACAACAAAGCAGTCTGTCTTTAGAGGCAGTCTTATTTTTCTAAAATTACAGATGATAATGCTGGAAACCTGAGACTTTTATTTTTACCTATTGATCATCTTCTAAACCGAGTTCAATCAACATCATGCCTCCTGAAAACTTCTAGCGAAACTTAGGAGTGTTTTGGAGCAGCCACTAAAGTATGACAGTAACATCTTTCCTGGTAAGTTGAGAGAATGTCCCAGAGAGTAAGAAGATCCTGAGACGCCCGTCTATTGGGAATCTAGTGATAGTAATAGAAAGAACAAACTGCGGATATTGTGAGTCGCATAACTGTTGGCTTCAAGAGACTGACCACCTTTTAATCACTGTATCATGTTAACATCTTGTAGAGCTCATTTACTCAGGATTTAACTTGTCCAAATAAAGCTTAGTAACTGATGTAAGACTTTTGGTCAAGGCTGTAATTGTTCATATGGTAATACTGTAGTTTAAAAACTCAAATCTGCATTGCCTCAGTCAGAAACACTTGACATGACATTCATAGATGGTCTTACAGATTGCTAACATACTTCAATTATATTAAAGAAAGTGAAATCCCCTGATTTTTTGTCTGTTTGTAAAAACTATAACACCTACTCTAGGTGAAAACCCACAAAAAGACAATGGACACTGCCCTGTATCTGTATTTTGCTAATTGATTAATCAGTAAATATCTTTTTAATTACAGGATAAAGAGCTTTAAAGCAGCCACAGATCTTTCAGTACCAGACAAGTGAAACAATGCAGTCAATGAGCAGGACAGTGGATGGTGTCAGAAAAGTAACGTCAAGTGAGAAACAGATAAGAGCTGAAAAATAAAGGCACGGACTCAAGGTTCACATTGGTAATTTGTTTCAAAATGTATAAATACACTCATGTACTGTTATTAGATGGCCACTTATGAGGCTCAACATAAGATGGTCTGAAGATTCCAGTGATTGGTATTTAATGGGACAGAGAGGCCACAAAAAAAAAAAAACAAAAGTGACAAGCTTTGGTTTCATTGAGCCAAACCCATATCGATAGCAGCTATGCTCTCTTTGAGCTGTTATTCAGTTTCTCTACAAACTTGAATTATTTATTATATATTGGATCCACTTAATGCAGTCAAATTATTTATTATATATTGGATCCACTTAATGCAGTCAAGGGTCAGGGGGTCTCAAAGTTCCCAGCATGCATTCCAGTCCAGCACACACCCATCTTTGGGATTTAGGGTGAAGAACAGCTGGATAATTCGCTGCCTGTGTGGACTTACCAAGTTTGCGATTAAGTTTTATGGATTTTGTAAGAGAAAATGTACTTAAAACTGCCAATCCATTTAACCTGGACATCAAGACTTACCGTATATACTCACGTTTAAGTTCTCCTGCAGATAAGTTGGGGCTTGATTTTACTGTATAATTTCTGGTATTTTATAATGTCGGCCGTATAAGTCGAATGCGTCAAACTCAAGCTATTGGTCCAAGAGATTATGATATGCTAACGCCCACCTGAGAGAGTAACCACGGAGCACACTATTGTTCCTATGTGACTACACGGTAATACCTGAACTATTCCGATGCAACGTTTGCACTGTTTTGTGTTTTTTGTGTCTCACACCTTTATCGTAAGAGCATCCCTTATCTACGATAGAGCGTTCGATCAAAAGAAAATATGAAGCTGGTTTAAAATGAAAAGTTGTTGAAGTAGTGAAAGAAATTGTTTAATTGTGTTGCTGCAACAAAATTTGATGTGCCTGAGAAACTGGTGCAAGATTGGAGGAGGTAAGAAGATGTAAAAAAAAAAATAAGTGTTGCATTTTTGAACGGGCGGGATCTGACTTTTTGATTGATTTTTCGGGATTCAAGACCAGACTTCTACACGAGTATATACGGTAAGTGTGAACTAGCACATGTATATTAGAAGATGAGGTCATATAAAACATTTAACTTTATATTTTGTTCCCAGATGAAAGTCTTATTTCTATGATTCGGATCTTTACTTAATTAAGACTTTTAATATGTTGAACTAATTTGGGACTGGCATAAGGGATGCTAGCAGAATGTACTATTTATCTGTGTGCTGACTCACGCTGTTCCACTCCATCTGAACTAGTGTGACGCTGAGGTGTCACCCGTTGCATGGCTGCACTCGGGTCCCAATCTGGGGAACCCGAGTTGGTTTGTCATGTGGTGGCTGTGGCAATGTGCTCTATCAGTGTGTGCTCCTAACCTCCCTCTCTCTCTGATTGGAGGGAATTCAGACATATTTAAATGTGTTAAGTAAATGAAGCTGAATGATAAGACGCTGCTCTTTTAGTTTCAGTCAGTCATGCTATAAAGAACTCTGCTGTTCACAAGGCATGGCTCCACTGGCCAGGAGTAATAAAGGAAATTCATTTTGAATTTAATACGCAATAATGACTCAAGATTGTTCTTTATCTAGTATTTTATCGCCAGTTTTCAACCACATTGCACAGACATGTATGTTATATTGACTGGTGTTTGTTCCAGTGGGACTGAGGATATGAGTGTACTTTATACTAGATTGGAGTCTCCCATTCGGGTCTAATTCTGAATAGTAATGGGGTCCAGAAAAGGGGCAGAATTAAAACTGTCAAATCACAGCCAAGCTGTAGCCTGCAAAGCATTTTTTAATGTGTTTAAGTTGGGATTAATATGAGAATTCCATATTGAAACAGAGTGTGTTACAGCAGTACAGTGGTTTGGGCTGCTGCCTTAACGGCGAGTCCCATTCCAGTCGGTGGGCACTGTGGAGCCTAAGCATGTTCCCCTGTGTCTGCTTGATTTTTTTTCCAGTTTCCTTCCTCATCCCAAAGGCTTGGATATTAGAATGAAAAGTGACTGTTATTTAACCCGGTGTAAGCTAATGTGCTCTATCGAGTGTTGAGTCCTGCTTTGTGCCCAATGCTGCTGGGCTGGATGGACTCTGCTTTCCAGTAACTCGGAGTTGCAATAAACATAATTTTCTTAAACCAGCTTAATTGAATTTAAAGCTATAATGAACCAGGACCTAGCCTGGCAGTATCAGACACTAAGCAGGAACAAACCCTGGATGAATTGTCAACCCAACACTGAACAAAATGAAATAAGTTCAGAAATGACTGAGTTACTGTCACAGCTTTTATCAGCCTATTGCTTTAATTCTAACCGTCCCAGCATTGCCAGTGCCTATCAATACAATGTGTTTCCTGCCCTGCACATTGCCTCCGTGGGAGTTCACATTCTTGTATCTACTTTTGCTCTTCATTATCTCTCCTAGAGTCACACTTAGGGGGCACAAGGCGATGAGCGTCCTTTGGGGTTTTCCTTTTATTTTAATTGTTCTGACATAAGCATGCCGCCTGTGTTCTTATCGCTGCTCTTAAGTTCCCATTCCATACCGTAGACTCATTTCATAACTATCACATTCAAATTGTATTTTATCTTTACCAGCTTAACTTACAATTGCACATTCATTTATTTTAAGAGAGGGGCTGTATGTTTGGAAATCCTAAAAAAAAAAATCTAAACAGCCTCACTTCCATAATTTGCAGATTACAGGGGATACCTCTTGTGGTTTTTCTTGGAGACTCAAAAAGTTAGAAGTCTAAACCATTGTGGGAGTAGATAATATTTAAGTGGATGTCTCATTTAAAACATACTTAATTACTAGACATTGCTTAACTTGTCACTGGCATTGCTGCTACAATCAAACTTTAAAGCATGCAGTGGAAACAAGTCGCATTGCTCATGCAGAGCGCTCAGTTCATCAATTCCGTTTTTATCCCATGAAGAGCCGGGAATAACTAAATAATGTGTTCTAATTCAAAAGAAATCCTTTACACTGAGCTTTGAGAATAATACTTGTACAGCCATAGGTACAAATTTTAAATAGGAGCAAAGACAAATGCCTCAAGCTCTTACTCCATTTCAGGTTTGATTACAATCACGGGAACCTTAATGCTGAAGTACGTAAAATAAAATCAGTTTATCTTCTGTCCTTTAACACCACATAAAGTTATTTTAAAAATCAGTAAGCTTTATATCCAATATTGGAAGAAATGTCATCAAACAGGGACAGTCCAAAGCTTTTTAGGAATTTGGCAATTGAACAAGGCCCTTAAACCGCAATTGCTCCGTCCTGGGCCTGGCGTTAACCTGCATCCAGCCCTGCAAGGAAGGTCCTCCAACATTCAGGGGCAACTTGGGGGTTGGTGGCAGGATTGGCATTCCAGACACTGTAAAAACAACTCACCCTGTTCATTGTATTGCTGAGGTGTCACCCGCTCCACTCGGGTCCCAATCCGGGTGGTTCGTCATGTGGTACTGTAATCAGCGTACACTCCTAACAACTTGTGTTAACCCACTACATGTTTCAATGTCTACAAGGTCTCCTTATTACTAAACTCACATGGCTGTCCGAGATGGGGGGGTTGTGAGTGCTGAAGCTGATATAAAACATGAAAATATGAGATGTAATACTGATGGCATCCTTGGTAGATCTTTGTTGTAAGTTAAAAAATAAATAAATAACCATCTTTATTTTATATAGTGCCTTTCCCATTACAGAGCTATAATAAAAATGTTTTGCATCAGTTGAAGCTCAGACAGGTTAAATGCTGTGACACTTTTGCATTAAAGGCTTAGATAGGCACAGCCCTGCATGACGTTCTGCAAAATAAATAACAAGCTGCCCTCAGTGATTTAACTTATGGTTACAGTGGTAATAAGAGACCTCAGCTTTGTCATCATAAGTCAGTCAGTCATTTTCTAACTCGCTTAGTCCTGAACAGGGTCATGGGGGTCTGCCGGAGCCAATTACAGATAGCATAGGTCTCAAGACAGGAACAAACCTTGGACAGTGGACCAGTCCATCACAGGGCGAACGCACATACACATCCCAACCATACACTGCAGCCAAATTAGGAAACGCCAATCCACCTAACCTGAAACCAAAGCACCCACAGGAAACCCGCTGTGGAAGAATAACTTTAGGGTAACACAGCATTCGTCTTAAAGAAATAGCATAAAGGCTTAATAACTGTGCAGGCACACCAGGAAACCAGGGAAAGGTCAAGTGAACAACAAAATGTACACCTTTTTTGTACATTTTACATATAAAAGTGTACATTTTGTTATTCACTTGGGAGTCAGAGAGGCAAGATTGCGTTGGTTTGGACATGTGCAGAGGAGAGATGCTGGATATATTGGGAAAAGGATGCTAAGCATGGAACTGCCAGGTAAGAGGAAAAGAGGAAGGCCCAAGAAAAGGTTTATGGATGTGATGAGAGAGGACATGCAGGTGATGAGTGTGACAGAGCAAGGTGATGAAGATATGGAAGAACATGATCCGCTAACGGGAGTAGTCGAAAGAAGAAGAACAACGACAAAATGTACACTGAAATACAGGTGCTGGTCATAACATTAGAATATCATGACAAAGTTGATTTATTTCAGTAATTCCATTCAAAAAGTGAAACTTGTATATTAGATTCATTCATTACACACAGACTGATGTATTTCAAAGGTTTATTTCTTTTAATTTTGATGATTATAACTGACAACTAATGAAAGTCCCAAATTCAGTATCTCGGAAAATTAGAATATTGTGAAAAGGTTCAATATTGAAGACACCTGGTGCCACACTCTAATCAGCTAATTAACTCAAAACACCTGCAAAAGCCTTTAACTGGTCTCTCAGTCTAGTTCTGTAGGCTACACAATCATGGGGATGACTGCTGACTTGACAGTTGTCCAAAAGACGACCATTGACACCTTGCACAAGGAGGGCACAAAAGGTCATTGCTAAAGAGGCTAGCTGTTCACAGAGCTCTGTGTCCAAGCACATTAATAGAGAGGTGAAGGGAAGGACAAGATGTGGTAGAAAAAAGTGTACAAGCAATAGGGATAACCGCCCTGGAGAGGATTGTGAAACAAAACCCATTCAAAACTGTGGGGGAGATTCACAAAGAGTGGACTGCTGGAGTCAGTGCTTCAAGAACCACCACGCACAGACGTATGCAAGACATGGGTTTCAGCTGTCGCATTCCTTGTGTCAAGCAACTCTTGAACAAGACACAGCGTCAGAAGCGTCTCACCTGGGCTAAAGACAAAGGACTGGACTGCTGCTGAGTGGTCCAAAGTTATGTTCTCTGATGAAAGTAAATTTTGCATTTCCTTTGGAAATGAAGGTCCCAGAGTCTGGAGGAAGAGAGGAGAGGCACAGAATCCACGTTGCTTGAGGTCCAGTGTAAAGTTTCCACAGTCAGTGATGGTTTGGGGTGCCATGTCATCTGCTGGTGTTGGTCCATTGTGTTTTCTGAGGTCCAAGGTCAACGCAGCCGTCTACCAGGAAGTTTTAGAGCACTTCATGCTTCCTGCTGCTGACGAACTTTATGGAGATGCAGATTTCATTTTCCAACAGGACCTGGCACCTGGACACAGTGCCAAAGCTACCAGTACCTGGTTTAAGGACCATGGTATCCCTGTTCTTCATTGGCCAGCAAACTCGCCTGACCTTAACCGCATAGAAAATCTATGGAGTATTGTGAAGAGGAAGATGCAATAGCCAGACCCAACAATTCAGAAGAGCTGAAGGCCACTATCAGAGCAACATGGGCTCTCATAACACCTGAGCAGTGCCACAGACTGATCGACTCCATGCCACACCGCATTGCTGCAGTAATCCAGGCCAAAGGAGCCCCAACTAAATATTGAGTGCTGTACATGCTCATACTTTTCATGTTCATACCTTTCAGTTGGCCAACATTTCTAAAAATCCTTTTTTTGCATTGGTCTTAATTGATATTCTAATTTTCCGAGATACTGAATTTGGGTCTTTCATTAGTTGTCAGCTATAATCATCAAAATTAAAAGAAATAAACATTTGAAATACATCAGTCTGTGTGTAATGAATGAATCTAATATACAAGTTTCACTTTTTGAATGGAATTACTGAAATAAATCAACTTTGTCATGATATTCTAATGTTATGACCAGCACCTGTATAAGAATTGGTTTAGGATAAATACTGAGATGGTCAAGTAAATAAAGAATGTATTAGAAGAAATGTTGATGTAATATACAAAATGTACTGAAGGATGCAGCAAATGTCCTATGAACAACGAGAACAGACAGTTGTTACAGTATATGCACAGAAATGTCAAGGGTGGTGGCGCAACTCAAAGGTATAAGAAGAACCAGAATATAATATAATAAACTTTTATTTTATGTAAATCATTTGGGTGTAAACCAATGAACCAACATAGTAAAATGTATGCATTGATTGACACTGTATGTAAATTTAATAGTTTATAAAATAACCTCTGTTCTTTGTTTCTCTGACCATGCTGTAATGGACTGCTTTTAACGAATGCTTACTCCAAGGCATTTTGCTGAGGACTAATTAAAAGATACCATTAACAGCTTTTCTCCTACCTGATTACTGAATTGTCCTATTAGAGGATGCTTCTTTCTTTAATAAGATGTTAAATTTCGACCACACCACACAGACACAGGAAGAACATGTAAACTCCATGCAGGGAGGACTCAAACACTGGTCTCCTTACTGCGAGATAGCAATGCTACTCCTACGTCACCGTGCCACCCATCACAAGACCCCTTTTTAAAATATTCAATCATATGCTCAATGGAAATTCTTACCTAAAAAAGTATTGCGTTTTGTACTTTGTTGAAGTTGTCTTCATGCTAGCTCTGTTGGCCCTGCGGTGTTCTATCTTCCCCCATGGATGTGTAGGTATTTGTGTTTTGTGTGAAGCCCAAACTTTTCAGTTTAGTGATGGAGTTTAAAGGCTACTGGCCCTTACTCTTAGCATTAAAATCAGGAACACCTTTTTTTTAATTTTAATGCTTCCACTTCAAGATTTCCTCAGTCAAGGCTATGCAGAGAAAACAAAGCAAAGAAATATGGAAAGTCCAGCAGTATTTGCTTGGAATAGTACCAAAGTAATTTAAAAAAAAGGAAGAAAGAAAGCAGGTCAATGTCAGGAATGCACTGAGCACAAGACATTACGCTGATCAGAATGGGGCTGTGTGGCATCTTGACCTTCACCCACCACTGATTCCACTAAATGTGAAACAGCTACCAAAGAAGCCTCACATGTGCTCCTTCCAATTCACTAAAAAGAAGCCAGACGTATGATGGCCCTGTTTCAAAAAAATGCAGTCCTGGTGCGGAAGGAGCAGGTATGTTGAAAATAGTTTTTAAAATATTTTCCAGTCGCATGCTGTCCAGCAAACACCGGACTGTACAGTGGGTTAGTACTGCTACCAGACAGCGCCAGTGTCTCTCTCCTGGGTGAGTCGCGCAGTGGCTGTAGTCTGCATACTCTTTCCTTGTTATTGCGGCCTGTCCTTTTTCACTTCCAAGCCATTTGCGCTGTTGCTTTTTCAGTAGACACTCCATAGTCATTTTTCCTAGGCAGTGGGAGGCTCTCAGTTTACCTAATGTTTAAATCTATATTGCTGAGATATGGTCAGTTGATAAAGTCAGAGGGCATCATAATAAGCTGACACCATTCGAGAGAGACCAAGTACAGTATTAGCATTTTTTTGAAATATATAATTCAGAGATAAAATATCAGAAATAAAACAGCACTTCTATGGGAGTGGTGGCTCTGTGTTGGTATCTGGAAGGTTGCTGGTTCAAATCCTGTTACTGCCTGAAAGGATTCTACTCTTCTGGGCACTTGATCAAGGCACGTAACCTCACAAACTGCTCCAGGGTGCTGTACGATGGTTGACCCTGTGCTCTGACCTCCAAAGGTCATGTGAAAAGACAATTTCCCCTCAGGGATTAATGAAGTATATCAAAGTCAAAGACAGCAGTCATGATCAGGCTTTTGTTTTTGATTTTTTTACGAATTCTCTTTGATCTGAAAAAAATTTCGAAACCTTGTTTTCGGGGGTTTAGATGTCAAGGAATGTTGTGGTCACTGTTATTTTTGTGTGCCTGATCATTTTTTAACAATGCTGAAAATAAGTAACAATCTCCCATGAAGCCATTTTGATTTTCTTATTGGTGCTGCCATTTTGAATGCTGTTGCTAGGCAAAATCAACAGGAAGTGTGACGCGTGTAACACTTCCGAGTCAAAGTACTTCCTAGTTGTCTTTGATTGGATTCAACTGAAACCAAAAACTGTTTCTGTTTTGAAATATTTGTGATTAATTCTGGATTAATGCTTTGGCTCTAATTACATGTGTGCTTTTTGGATTTTGAATTTTTGCCTTGTCTACTTGAACACAATTTTTCTTGCACAAATCAGCCCTTAGTTATTTGTTTTTAGATTTCCGACTCTCTACTTGTTGCTTTGGTTATAGTTCATTTCCCGATTGCTCCTCACATTCAATTCTTCTGCTGGCCTGTGCAGTCAGCACAAAGAAGCTGAAGGTGTGCAGCACCGTAAGCCCGCACCGACTTGGACTGAGTGAAAATGTAAAGTGTGAACAACTATGACATGACGTGACTGTGAGTGCTAAAGAACAGCAGTAGCCACAAAGTAGCGGGTCCACACTGGTGTGCTCACACAAAGCTACACGAGACTGCTAAGTCATAATAGGCGCTTTTCCACTGCATAGTACGGCACGACACGGTTCAGTTCAGCTCACTTTTGGGGGGTTTTCCACTGGGAACAGTACCTGGTACCTGGTCCTTTTTTTAGTACCACCTCAGCCGAGGTTCCAAGCGGCCGAACCGTTACCAAAACGTGACGTGTAAACTCTGCTGGTCACTGATTGGCCGGGGAAAATCGTCATTACTGCGTCACTGAACTTGCGACACGAGACACAACAGACCCGCTAGATTTTTAGCACAGCCAGCGAAGGTTCGGATGCACCATTTTGTTTTAACCAAAAATGGCTGTTTCGTGGTCTATTGAGGAAGTACAGACGTTCCTCTCATTGGTAGCCGAGGCGGATCCAGCGAGAGCTGGATGGGGCGACGCGGAATGAAAAAGTTTTTCAGGAGGTCGCTAAGCTCTTGGGCGCACATGGCTACCATCGGACTTACAAACAGTGTAGGGACAAGTTAAAAAAAATGAAGAGCGAGCAGTAGAGGCGGCGCAACTATAACGACATGTGAATAATCCCGCCCACTCTAAAGCGGTAATAAACTGCAGTCGAAACGCAAACCGAGCCGAACCAAGGTGAGCTGTACTGAACCGTGCTGTGCCGTACTATGCAGTGGAAAAGCGTCAAATGTGTGTAGTCTTTGTGCCCAACACCACTCATAAAAGAGAGCAAGTGCCTTTCATACTTGAAAGATTTATGAAATAATGTTGGAAACCTCCACTTCTGACAAGTGAAGTTTCAATACATGTCTACATCTGCACCTCCGTGGTCCATTGAGGATTTTCATTTTTCAAAGAATGCCTCATTAGATCCCATTGACTACACCTCTATATAATCTGATTTTTAGTAATACATTAAACCAGAGTCTATTCTGAAAGCACTGGGACAATGGCAGCAACCAGCCATGGTGACACGGTGATGGTGCCATTCATTGTGAGATGTGAACTTGTGCAGCTCTGTGCCATTTGTGTGATTCAATACTTGTTAGCACACCAAGTAGAAGAGCAACCCTATGTTTGATTTTGATACGCTAAATGTAGATCAGGTCATGGAACGGATTGAGAGGTTGTTTTTTTTTTAAGTTAAGCATAATTGTTACCAAAAATAAGAAATATCAGTGTGCACTATAAGCAATAGATTGAGCTGAAAAATATGACATTTCAGTGGTCACTTGCACAGGATTAGACTGAGAAATACTTTATGAGAAACTGGGAGCGTCTATGAAACATCATCGTGCAAAGAGCTTTACAAAATGTCAGCGGACACTTAATACCGAATGTTCACACTGAGAACTGTTGAGTTTTACAAAATGTTTTTGAACATTACAAGTGAAAGATTACCTGAGGAAATGGGAGTTTAATGAGATGTAGGTTGGCATATGAGCAGAACATTATGCTAAGAATGTTGAGTTTTATGAACTGTTACCCTAGCAGCATAATACTACGTTAAGAAATGTGACTCTTATAAAATGATGGAGTTATAATTGGATTTTGTATCATTTTTTATTTGTTTTTTTTCTCTCTTATTTGATTAGATCAGATGGGGTTTTGCTATTTACTGATCTTGATTCTAAGCTCATTTTTTTAATTATTTGGTGTACTGTTATTTTTCTCACCAGCTTGAGCTCCTGTGGATGGCATCACGCATGGTCAGGTTGGTCGTGACCCCTGCGAAATGACGCAACAGGTTCAAAGGTTGCCCTAGGGAATTCTTCCTCTTCCGACACCAAACACCCTTCTTGCTTTGCAAAATGATCCATTTTTTGATTTGTGCCAAATTTGTTCGACTTTGGCTTTTGTGTCTTGTTTTGGGATTGGTACTGTGCAGGTGTCTTTCCAGTACTGACCTCTTTTAGCTTCCTGTCTATGTCTCTTCTTCCTCTTGTGTCTCAAAATGTTTTCGCTAATGTTACTAGCATAACAGATGCCAGACATATGAGTCGAATTATGCACTGACAAATGAGAGTTTTTCTGAACTGCTGGTGATCATAAAAACTGGGAAATCTCAATGAGAAATTGAAGTTGAGTTTATTACACATTGTAAGGCACACAATCAAGACTGCACTAAGAAATTAGCTGTTATAAGAAATGCCAGCGGTCACAAAAAGCAAAAGATTGGACTGAAAAATATGACCTTTATAATTTTATTAGCCTACGACGGGCCCTATTAAATGGCATATTTTGATGTTGCATCACAAAATTGGCTAACAAGAAATAAAAATTGTTACAATCATAGACTTGATGGAGTTGCTGAACTTTATGGCTCTGAGGATGCTGGAGCCCTCATAACCACAGGTAATCTGTAATGCCAATTATTTGGGGACGTGTTATAGTGTATATTATGAAAATGGCCAACAACACAAAACAATTGGAAAATTTAACAAGAGTACTTCATGCTTGGTTGGCATGGGCTAATCAGTTAAGCAAGCTTCTACAAAACTAATAAACCCCAAATATCCTTATTACCATAAATATAACAAAGCTTAGCAAAATTTCAAAAGTATTAAATAATGTGTCCTAAGAAGAGTAGCAAAGTAAATTGGTCCTGCTAACATGCAACGACTGGAGGTGGGTGCAGGAGGGTTAAGAAACAGACTGCCACACAAGTAGACGCCACAGTGGGAGAGGGCATAATTACAATGATATAAAAAGCCAACTAGGGCATATTGCTCCATTAACATGGATAGTGCGCTTTTAAACATAAATGATATGTTAGCCCTGTGTGGTACCGGAAAGCCTCCGAAGGCAAATTAAAGAAATGAATTGGATTTTGTTCCAAAATGCCGAAAGAAACGACTAAATATAAAACACATAAAGTACTGTATATTGTTAAAAAAGCTCTGCTACCTCTGTCAGGATGGCATTTGTTAATAATTAGGACCTTTTTTCGTCTTTAAAGGCTATGTCTGGAAAAGCATGATGACTGTTCCTATAGATTTAGTGCCTCGCCAAAGCTACTGCTGTGTACATTTTTTTTTTGCGTTGGAGTAAAGCTAGCAATCGGGAGGAACACGCAGCATGCAAGTGCTCAAGTGTGACCTAGATGAAAAAAGGAACTTGGCACCGGCTGTCTGTAACTGTAGGCCGAACAAAGTTTGTAACCAGAATGCCACCCGAGAGGCTGCTAGGGTTTGTTATTTATTTATTTCTTTCTCTCCCCGCACAGTGTCAGGACATCAAACCCTTTAACTCTGGTGGCTTTATTGATGGCCGCCTGTCACCATTAACCCTAAACCGCACAGTCAGGCTCCAATTATACTGCTGCACGATTCTAAAATTAGAAGGCCTTAAAAACACCCACATGGAAATCAAACCAAAATGACAAAAAAGGCAACTTCAGCAGAAGCTGGAAGTTCACTCTGCAGTTGATAGTCTTGCCGCATGGCGTTTAGACTTTTAAATGGAATTTGCAATTATGCTTTTAGTGTAAGTCGGTGGAAGGAAAAAAAAAAAGAATAAAAAAAATACACAAAAAAAAAAACAACAAAATACCCCAAATGCAGGTCTTTAGGTGTCCTGCGAATAATTGCATTCAAACTGTTGTAAGTGCCATTTATCAATAAAGCAATATACTTACACAGAGTTGTTTAAAAAGCTCTTAGCTTTTGTGTAAGTACCAGGATAGCATGTGATCATTTTCCTTTAAAGATGTAGGTGTCGATTTGTGTGATTTCAACAGGTTTTCAAGGCAGAGCGCTCTCCAGATAACAAGTGGGAAAATCTTCTACATTCTGTGGAAATTGGCTAATTTGCTTATTTTAAGTTTTTTTTTTGCTGTCCCATTATTTCCCTCTTATTATTTGCTGTCTAAAAGGTGCTTAAGAAGGAGAATCCATCACTTCTTATTTATCTTAATAGACGACTGCTTTCATAACTCTGGATATGTATGTTGTATTCTGCTTCTTAAGTGGTTTGCTCCAGTGAAGTGATAGTTGGAAAGTCAAAATGTATTCTGGGAATTTACAATGCAGTGGAAGCTTCTGCGATGCGCCGTTTAGAAGAGTGTGTGTGGGAAATGATGGTGCAGAAAACAACACAACTGTCAATCCGTCAAGCATCTGACACATAATGTGACAAATTTGTGTCATTTTCTTCTTTTTGTTTTCTATCAGACTGCACCACCTGTGGATTTTTTTCTCTTTTTTCTCTTTTATTATTTTGTGTTATTTTTTCCGAAGCACACAAACGGGTGTTTTTCATCTAGCCGCTTTGCCCAGTTCCTAATGACATGATTGCATAAAAATTGACTTACTTAGGTTTAGAAGTTATGGAACAGGCAGACGATGGATCATACAGTCAGTCAGTCAGTCATCTTCCGTCCCGCTATATTCTAACTACAGGGTCACAGGGGTCTGCTGGAGCCAATCCTAGCCAACACAGGGCACAAGGCAGGATACACATACACAGAAACAACAATGGAGGTTAGCTTGGGTGGTACCATGGAGACTGTAGCTGGCCCATACAGAGATGCCATAAACTCACTTTAATACCACAAACAAATTTCCAAATGCTGTGCAGCTGACTATACTGACAGGGAACGGCACCTGTGGAAGAAGCTACTGAAGCTCTGAAATAAAGACAGCATTTGAAACGCCTCTCATCAGCTACAGTACCAAATTTTAAATTATAAAAATCAAAAAGCTGTGCTGACACAAGTAGCATGAAGGTGAAACACAATTGTTCCTGTGTTTAGGCTCTTCATGTCTTCTTTTGGCAAACTGTATGCAACATTTTATTATTTATGTGCATAGTGGTGCCAGTGTAGTTTAATAAAGACAAATTACTCAGCACCTCATCTAGAAAATGTTAGATAAGGTAGGCTCATGAAAGGGCACAGGGCAGGATCATTCTCTCACCTTTCTTATGCGTATTGAGTTTCTTAAAATCAAAGTGTACTTGTCTGTTTAATTGTTCAATTAATACACCTCTTATATTTTACATAAGAAAAGGTGTGACAAGAACATGCCATTCAGCCCGTTAACCCGCTCAGTTCTCTTATGGATGCTTGGCGATGAAGCCCTCTCTCTTTAACACATTCCTGAGGCCAGGTAAGCAGAGCTACTTACGGTAAGTTGTCTGTCCAAACTCTGACCATTCTGGACAACGAAACGTCTTTAACACGCTGGAGCTGAAAACAGAGCCAGCTTAAAATGTCTATTTCAGCCATCACCTGTGCCTGTTGCAGTCTTCTTATGGACAGATCTGGACATCTTATAGCGGTGTTGCCTGAACCCGACTGGGCACGTTCAAGCTCTTGCATCCGTCCCCGCTGATAAAATTTCTCAGGGATGAGCCAACAAATGAGGACACAACATAAAGCAAGGGGACGGTGAAACAGGGCTCAGTGCTTTCACTAAAAGAAAACAGTCAAACCAAAAGTTTCCCAGAATTGTGCAGTGAAAGGTTCCATAAATAAATAAATAATCAGTAAAACAAAGAGCTTTGAAGGTCAAAAAAACAAATAAATAAAGCCATTAAAATGAGGTTACAACATGCCAGGAAACAGTCTTTAAAAACATGAGCCCAGGTGCACTCCTTTAAAAGCTTGACCTTACCAGACCTTGCAGCTATCTGACAAGCGCCTACCATCCTTCTACGGGTCTGGGTCCCTGCCACTCCATGGCTGTAACAGTGCGCCTTATTCCATACCCAAGGCTTGGGTCCCTAAAGGCCATGGTGCTCACAATGGGGTTCCCAGTCCAAGCTTTGCCGACTCCTGCTGCCTTTCTGGACTTCTGTACCAGCTGGTCTCTTCAGCTCCCTGAAACTCTGAGCTGGAGTAAACCTCCACAACAACCTCTGAGCGGTGGCCAGCTGCTCCCTGGAGGGGCTCTCCTCACAGGTGCCTGCCTCCTGGTTTGCTCTCTTTCTCACACCTGCACCAGCTTGTGGTATAGCAGGACTGTGGCTTCAAAAGATAGGCCAGATTTTGAATAATCCATTTCGCCATGTCAGTCTCCGTGAGCACAATCATGCAGATGCGGGGAGATGATGAAGTAACCAGGGGGAGTTGCACCTGCACATGAGGGTGCGATCATGCTAAATTGCTCAATCTCCTTTCTGTGGGGCGCGACTGAGACAATGCGCCCACAGAGCTATGTAAGAACGGGCTGGCACAGAAGGAGGGAGTTAAAAAAATAAAGAAAGAAAGAGGACGAGCCAGCCAGATGACGAAGAGTTCAGCACGGTCAGGGGCCCCAGATGGAGTGAAGGATCGACACTCAAGGGACGGATCGCACCCACTGAATGGGACAGTGGGTACACACGTGAAGGAGTCCACCCTAGTGATCCGAGGAACGACTACGAGTGTGAGAAGGAAGACGGGAGGACAATAGACCCCAAGCGGTCTGGCAGATGCTGACGGAGGCAGCCAAGATGGGGGTCGGTCTTGAGAGGACTGTGGCGGCTGAAGTCTCTCCTGCTGAGCAAGCCTTGGGTGAACTGGAGACAATGGGAAGGAACTGTGATTGGCTGGTTTGCTCCAATATTCTGCTATAGGATTTTAAATTTGTTTAAGCCTTGTTTGAACCATTTCGGATTTTTACCTTTTCTATGGATTATTTATTTATGAACACTTGAAGCATTGCACTTTACTTGGGATTTTGTTTTGATTTTCTTTTGTTTGTAATAAAAGCACTTCTGCACTTTGCACCTTATGCCTTGCTTCATTGGTGTCCTCATTGTCCAGCTCATCAGGTTCAAGAGGCTCCCAAAAGTGAGACGGGAGCATGAAGCAGACCCGCATCATCACCCATCTCTCTCCCGTCTTACTGCCTGCTTCTCTCTTTTTTTTTAACCTCTGCTCTTCTTTTTTTTTATTCTTTTCTGATCCCTTTGACCGGAGAGCAGCTGCAGGTGCGATCCCCTAATTTCTGACCCGGGGCTGATAATGAGACTGACAACCCGCAAGTGCCGGCTGGCAACACACGGTCAGCTGACCTGTCTCACACCAACCCAGAGACGAGCCATCTTCTCAGACAATCTCTCGCACCTGCTCCACTCCCCAGCATGAGTGTGTCCATTATTTATTTATTTAAAACTAGCAGACCTCGTGCGCTGC